>NW_019729208.1:84361-154829 GCF_002891405.2 Cryptotermes secundus | reverse complement strand
CAGAAATGAGTACCAGGAATCTTTCTGGGGGTAGAAGGCGGCCTTCGCCTAAGGCTGACAACCTCACCGCCACCTTCGAGCCGATTTTCTAGAAAATGTGAGAGCCTCGACGTATCAACTCTATGGGCCTCCACGGCCTGTTACAGGGATAACTTCACCCTTATTAATAATATTGGCATACAGGATTTGAGGTTTTCACAGCAACGGTTATGAAGAGTTCTACCTTTAAGGTATAACGCCATGTAATCCGTTGAAAGCCAACAGACGTTTCGGAGGAACACGTCGCTTTAGATGTAGATTCTGAATGATACGTATGTAATAGCCGTCTTGTAGTGCACTCAATATCATATGTCGCTTCTTACAACGCTCGCAGCCAAAAAGGAAGGACACATCACAGACACAGTACACACAGAAACGACTCCCATAGTGGACGAACCATACTATACGCGAGTTTGAATTTAGACATATAGAAGAATAATCTTAAAAAAGTTTTAGTATATACAAATTTTATTATAGTTGACGAATAATGTATTTTCTAAATAATTTTATGAAAGACACAAGATGGCAAACAATGTAATAGCTTAGCGTAAATAACGAACCTGAAGATGGCACTATGTTGCCGAAACATGTAGTAAGAAGCGACATATGAAATTGAGTGCACTACAAGATGGCCATTACGTACATATCATGGACGAAAATCAGTGCAACAGGACGCTAAAATACAACATAGTAGATTCTGAAGACGGGGGCGGAATGTAGGTTGACTTTCAGCGAACTGCACGGCATCATAACTAAGAAACCCTTAGTATTATTTACGAGACTTGCCGTTGAATTCTCAGCCGATGGTACCTATGGTAGACCTGCCAAGTAGTGTTCATATATCGAGTGGGCCTCAGGCTGATTTGTGTGAAGGGTTTTGTGTTTCAAATGGGACTTGGAATTCCGCTTCCTTGCACACTCGGAGGGGAAACATGCGTGGAATGCTAAAGGATAGGTTTAGGATTATTGTGAGAGACATTGTTCACATGTATTTAAAGTGGATATTAGATTCTCACCCATTGAATTGGATTGAATTTAGTGAGGATTGCTTTATCACCCAACTTGGCAAAATTCTGAATTGAATTGAAGAGAACAAAGCCTATATCTGAAGTTTATTTTCGGAGGGTGATTTCGATGAAAAGGATATAATTTAATGCGTCGAAATGTGGGATATATATTGTATCGCTTTTCGCCTGTCTTCCCGTGAGTCACTTCATGGAATTGGCAGTTCAGCCTGTTCAGACTCCACAAGCTAATTCATGACCGTCGGTAGCGGGGAGGGAGGCAAGCCTGACATCTGCCGACTCCCAAGAATTTATAGAAAAATAAAATGTGAAAAGTGAAGGGAATATACCACATATTAATGCTGTAGCGTGTTGACCCGTTGCTGGATAATCGTCGTGACACAACGCCCGTTGCTGAGGCAGCGGATTCTTAATAAACGGGATTACGCAACCTGTTTCTCGGTGACGCGAACACATTCCCGCGGAAACTGTAAGCATACGAGAATGAACGGCATTGTCTGCGCGGGCTGTGTCGAGGAGTTATAAGGAAGACAACTGGGGAAACCAAGTTAGTTGGAAGGGAGCCGCCATTGAGAGAGGAATTGAGCGCGGAAGCTGAGGAATCTCCACTGTTAGAAGACATTCCCAGGGAACGACTGGTGAAGATATAGGCTGGAAAATGTTTAGCGGGTGATTTGTGAATTGTGGAGATTAGTGGTAATTGCTTGTACTTCCGAGTCTTGTGTTTAAGTGGTCAGTAAATCCAATATCCAATTCAGAAACCCCGTCAATAGCCACGCCATACTACATGATAGTATCAAAGTATCTTGAACACAGTTTGTTGACATCTGTGTTAAAATACCGAGACCTGCGACTCAAGAGGCTTTCGTAAGAAAATATTCTTAAACGGCTTGAACTTAAGTTTCTGGCTGGCGACTAAGCTTAGGTTGTGGACTACCAAGGAATCAGAGTTACAATTTCTGGCATGGTCATGCTATTTGGCTCTACTGTACAGAGTCCAAACCGGCCTTGGAGCCCAACCAGACCCCCCTTCCCCCACCACATCATTCGACAATATATATTGTGAGTTACCAACAGCATCGATAAATAAACCACAAATAGATTATCACATAAACTTTCATACTTTGACGTCACAGGTCGAGGCCGACGTGTAACGCCATCTCATCCACATAAGAATAATATATATATACTCTCAGAATAGACACGATAAACTGGAACAAAAGACTGCTCACAAGTTCGTGCAATACCACATAACTTACACTCATGCTGCTTATTAACGCTAAGCAGTTTATTTGCTGTGGTAACCTGCAAATGCGTAGTTTCTGCTGTACCTGCCACCTGCTTTCACTTTGGTTTCTTGCTCGGTCTTCGACCCTGAAGATGGAGGCAACATGTTCCACCGAAACGTCGATTGAATTTTTATTAGGCTACACGGCGTTAATTTACAGAGGATATACCTCTTCATAACCACCGCTGAGAACCTCAGATCTTACGTAATTTTAGTTTTCATCTCAACTTTTACGTATATAGAGAGAGATAGCAAGTGGACTGTGTGTGAATCGGGCCTGAAGTCACGGGTTGGTACCGTTTTGTTTATGGATCTTAATAAGGCTATTTTGGAGAGCGTATCAATTTTCGTTTACGAAGTTGGCACACGTGCTTCCTAGTGGCTCGGTTTGCAAAGGGTCTCTAACCATATGCCCTAGGATTCTGACTCCATCTTTAGAAATGTTAATATAACCCGCATCCCAGCCATTCATCTGCTGAAACTTGTTATGTCTTGTTTACGAGGTCGGAACACGTTCAGCCTGTATCTCGTAAATTAATAATAGACGAATTCTGAGAATCAAGAAGCAATGTGGGGTAATGAACCCTTCATCCAGTGCCAGGCCTGTTTAGTCTTTGAAAGTATAAACGAACTATTCTTTAGGCCTCATTAATTTTTTTGCCCATTTCTTTACGATGCTGTCAGTATCTATGCTGTATACCGTGGAGTGGAAGGATAATGGAGCACGCGGTAGCGTAGTTGGTTGAGGCATTGTGCTACAAGCTGGAAGGTCGCGGGTTCGAGTCCTGATAATGTAGGTTCTTTTTCAAGTGACCTAATCCTTCCATGCGCACTGTGGCCCTGGGATGGACTCAGCCTCTGATAGAAGTGAGTACCANGGTTTGCGAGAGGAGTCGAGTGTTAAAGGGGTGGAGATTGGATGCATTTCGCGGGGGGGGGGGGGTAAAGATGAATAACACGTGAGATCTGCATATTGACTTGCCCATGTTTTTGTTACAGGTAAGCTGATGTGTCATGGAATCCAGTACCTGCCGGATGAGTACACTGAAGACAAAACTGAGTGTAAGAAACATCTGCTGAAGATAAGATTAACATTATACAAATCAGATTTTGATGTTTCGGGGGCTTGAATTCGAAGTTAATCTGTACAGCATCCAGTCAACTCAATCTTGTTTTTCCAAATTTCCTTCTACTTGGCTTAAAAAAAAAAAAGCACCTTTTGTTTTGTCCAATCACATGGCCCAGTGACTCCAAGTTTCTCCTTTTAATATCATCTCCCAGATAAAAAGGGGGTTATGTATAATTCCCTTTTTTATTGCTAATGGGGTGGGACTAAGTCCCTTGTACTGCGGCCACCTCTGGCCCATTGTACTAGCCCCAGATGATAGGTGAGTGTGATTGTGGAGCAGTTTGTGGAATGAAGATTGGCAGGGAAACCGAAGTACTCGGAGGAAACTTGCCCCGGCGCCACTTTGTCCACCACAAATCCCACTTGACCAACCCGGGGATCGAACCCGGGCCACCGCGGTGGAAATCCAGCGACTAACCGCTGGAGCTATGGCGCGGCCCAAAACTATGCTTGGTCTCGAACCTACGAACTGCTCTTCACTACGCCGGTGTCTTACACTTAGACCACCCACACCACTATAATTCCCTTAGTTATTGGCTAGTTCACTATCTACTGTAGATTCGAATGGTTAAGCTCACATTATACCTATATTCCCCTCGAAGGTCATAGATGATAAAAGGGTAAGATGGGGTAGGGTGAGGTGGGGAAATACGTAAAATATCGTCATTTCGATCAGTGTATATAACATTGTTTATTCTCTCTGCATGATTATTCTGAAGTCGTCTACTTACGCCACATGAAGCTCTTGTTCTTAATACAGGACAACTTTTTCCAGCGGATAACAATTGTCAGTAATTGGATGTGGTTTGATCTCAGCTAATTAGGATGATGTAACGACAGTGGGCAATGTGTGGGTTTATTGCTGCCTGTACCCTGTCATCGTTGCCTCAATCATTGCTCAATTTGGGCCCACTTCAACAGTCAACGTCCTTAAACGTATATTGACTTTATAACCGTGGGAGGGAGGTCACTTGCTGTTAAAGGGGGGTGGGGGAAACGAAAACTGAAGGCATATACAAACTTTTTGACATAGAAGTTCTATATTCCTGTATTACATAAAGTCTCTTTAGCACCTTTTTATGTTAAAATCTCCTTATGTTCGTATGCAGATATTCAAGAATACTTTGTCCCCATGCAAGATTGAGGGTTTTGCTCTGCGGTAAAGCTATCGGAGCCTGTAGCAGTCTAACGTCTAACGTTTGTCTCTGGTTTTCCATGCACCTTTATGGCATGGTAATTATCAAAATGGCCGGTCACGGTAGCCGGGCGGTCTAAGGCATGCACTGTCTTCGCTCGCTCGGAAGCCGGGATCGTGGGTTCGAATCCCACTCAGGGCATGGATGTTTGTGTGCGTTTTTCCGTGTTTGTCTACAGGTAGAGGCCTTGCGACGAGCTGCTCACTCGCCCAAGGAGTCCTACCGTATGTGTAAGATCTAGAAAAACCGAAGTGAACGGAGAAGTTCATGGAGGTAGGCCTAGGCTCACTGGGGCTGTTGTGCCAAGGGGGAAAACAAAATTATCAAAATGAGAAATTACCACTTTCTGCTTACCGTATCACCGGATTTACGAATAGAAGTATTGTTCACGAGCAACTTATATATTAGTTACGCGATTTTTTGTTTTACTTTATTTGTAGTGGCTTGTAGGGCTAATTGAGGTTATGTGCATCATCGTCCATGTTTCTTCAAAGAAACTGAGCGGCCATCTTGATCGCTGAGCTTCACAGTGACGCGTATGCATTTAAATAAAAAAGAAAAAAAAAGAACGCTTGAAGAATACGGTGCTGTGGGGTATAACGCCGTGTAGTCCAGTGAGAGACGACGTAGTGGAGGAACATGTTGCCTCCATCATCGAGGTCCGAAGGGTAAACCAAGAAAGAAACCGGCAAGAAGCAGACAGAATATGGTTCGTTCCGTATAGGCCTACATTGCATTCATTCTAGTGCTGTTACTATAGTTGCTCTGTTACGACTGCTTTTGTTATTACTGTACTGTGTGTAAAATACAGGGTATTTCTAAATTATTGTCGGGGTCTCCGTGACCTATCACTTTCGAACCGCCGATCACAGTGGCCGAGGGGTCTTAAGGCATGAATCGTCTTCACCCTTTCACACGCTGGGGTCGTGGGTTGGCATGGATGTCTGTGTGCGTTTATTATGTGTTTGTGTAGGTGAAGGTCTTGCGACGGGCTGATCCCTCGTCCAGAGAGTCCTACCAACTGTGTGTAGGATTAAGGAACTGAAAAAGCGGCCAAGGCCCAACAGAGTGCTGTAGAGGCATATTAGAATAGAATAATTTTCAAACCTGAAACAACAGAATAAAGTGCTTGCTGAATTTCAGAGTGTAACTCAAAAAGTAGTATTTGGCAGGTAATAAGACTTTTTGAGTTACACTTTCATATTCCATAAGCAGTTTTATTTATTGCACCCTGTTTGAAAATTATAGGCCACGGAAACCCCGATAATAATTTCGAATCACACTGTATCTTTAAGGTTGCATTCTCTTCATTTATTATATTATTATTATTATTATTATTATTGGGGTGAGACAGTCCACTTGGTACTGCGGCCACTATTGTCCTATTGTACCAGCCCCGGATGATGGATGATGGTGATTGCGGAGCAGTTGGTGGAATGAAGATTGGCAGAAGAAACCGAAGTACTCGAAGTAATCCTGCTCCCAATGCTGCTTTGTCCACCACAAATCCCACTTGATCAGACTTGGGCTGGATCCCGAGCCGTCGCTGTGGGAAGCCAGTGACTAACCTTTCTTTATATAGTAACGAAGGTCTTTACGTTATCATCAGAGAGTTATTTTATTTTAAACATACAGTGGAACCAGAAATATACCGGAGACCCCGTTCAACTAATGTGACTTTCCTTCCATAAGGTTGCTCAGGGTATGACGTACCGTTAGGGATATTTTAGACAGAGCTGTCGCTGTCGCTATTAACTGCTTTGGTTCACAGGACCAGTGTTTCTTAACAAGAGATAGTCTCCCAACTGGTGAGACTTGGTGGTCGGTTAGATATGACTTGAGCTGTCGAAAGCAAGAATTTCCATTGTTTTTTTTTTGTTAGTGGTGTGGGATTAAGTCCCTTGTACTGCGGCCAATTCTGCCCTATTGTACCAGCCCCAGATGATAGATGAGGGTGATTGTGGAGCAATTGGTGTAATGAAGATTGGCAGGGGAAACCGAAGTACTCGGAGAAAACCTGCCCCAGCGCTACTTTGTCCACCACAAATCCCACTTTACCAGACCCGGGATCGAACCCGGGCCACCGCGGTGGGAATCCAGCGACTAACCGGTTGAGCTATGGCGCGGCCCTCCACTAATGGTTAGTGCAGTCTTAAATGTACATAACTGTAAATTTTCACTCCTTTTAGAAAGAGAAGCCTCGTTTTTACTGAAGGAGCTAGGATAATACAGTCAGTATAGCTACGGGCTGGACGACCGGGGTTCGATTCCCGGCAGGGTAAACATTTTTCTCTTCTCCGTAACTTCGATGCGGGCGCTGGGGCCCGCGCAGCCTCCTATGGAATGGGTACAAGGGGGGGATCAACTAACCAACAAACTCCACAGAGCTCAGCCCTTCCTGAGAAGCCGCCAGTCGCAGCTGCTCAAGATATTCCCTACATTTTACGGAACCCGGACGTTCATTACCATACTCACTAAAGCCCTCCACTGGTCCTTATCCCGATCCAAATTAATCCAGTCTATACTACCCTAACCTAATTCTCTAAGATTCATTTTAATATACTCCTGCTACGTCTAGTTGTTGGCAGTGGTCTCTCTTCATCAGGCTTTCCCACCAAATTCCTGTTCCACTCATGCTTACTACATCCCGTGCCCATGCCACCATCCTTGTAGTACGAGGGAGAGTCAGTAAGGTCACAAATGGAAGTAAAACATCTATAATGGGTGTAATAGGTTTTCTGTGTCTATCACTAGGTAGCACAGTCCAGCTTCATGACAGTCTAAGTAGCAGACGCACATGCGCATGTTCAGAGGCTGGTGTCAGTAGTGAAAATGGCGAGCTTGCTTCAGGCTGTACTACTGAAGAGAAAGTTCTGTTGTGTGTTTCTTTGTGTGGGTAAAAAGGACACAATGCAGATGATATTCGGAAGTGTTTGTCGCGTAAAGCGGTTCACAACTGGGTGGCAAATGTTTCACTGATGATGAGTCTAAAACGGAGGTGCCCAAGTGACTAAGACAGCCAGAAGACCTCTGTGCTGCGGTTTCGGCACACTGCTAAAGCGATGGTACTCATATATCAGTGTTGGTGGAGGATATGTCGAAAAATAAGTTTTTTTTCAGGTTGGAATACCACATTTTTACGTTTTATATCCATTTGTGACCGATTTTCTGACCCTCCCTCGTATTGGGCGAAGAGTACTTTAGACTGTATATGTTATTAGTCCGAACGGTTGATTGAATCTTGTAACCCGTTTCACAGTCGATAGACGTTTGAGCTTCGAAGGCTCTTGACCTCCCTCTTCACCGGAGCTCCGTGCTTACAGCCGGATGGATGGCAAGCGTGCATAGAGGCCGACACTTTCTAAAATTGCGTCTTGTTACAAAGTGTTGTGAGAGCATTACGCTGATGAGGAAGCGGCAGAATATCAGTGCTGCCTCTTACGAGGCAGGAGATTAAATAGAACGAATATACGTTTAGCTTTAAGCAGACTTAACTGCGTGCGGACGTGACATGCGTGCTTAAGTGACGGGCTAGAAGTCTAAACATCAGGCGATCAGATCGTGCTTGTTGATGTGTAAGCTTCATGTACGTATGGTAATTATAGAAACTCAAGGAGCGGCTGCGACAAGCAGAATGTTCACTGAAGTTGACCGTATTTTGGGATGTGCTACCCTGTAGTCCGGTAAAAATGCAACTTTTTGAGAACCTTACTACCGCCATCGTTTTCTCTGAAAGCGAAGGCAGTGAGTTCCTTCGAAGCGTCGGTACAGTTTTAAAAGAATATTGTGGCATATAAACCTGTTGCTAGGCAACGACCAGGAAACAGCAGCAGGAACTTTTTCTTGCGGTCCGTGCCGAGATATTATAAGCAGGACAGTTAGTGGAAAGGCAAAGCATATTCATAAGAGAGAAACCCATCTTTTCGTCAGAGAGGAAGTTACATAAGGACTACTACCGCAAGGGTTCAGCTGAAAAAAAAAATCTATGGTCTTGAGTCTCAGGGTGCGTGGCCACAAGACGAACTGATTGGCGTTAAACCGCCAGTCTTAAAGTAACTTTGACTTCAGTCAGTGGAGTGGAGTTGAGTTAGTCGGTTAGTTGGTGGCTGAGGTAGCCAAAAAAGTGTTGACGTTAAGTTGTTTTTGAGCTGTTGCTGTTGAAAGCTGGTAGCAGAGGCCGGGGACAGTTCGGGAACCCAGAGGAAGGGGATTGTTTTCCATTGAAAGCCTCTGCCAAGCAACGGCTAGGGTAGACAAGACTTTATGTGTGCTATGGTTATAGTGTATAACTCAGTGAGACGTTCTGTAGGAGTTCAATAAATCCCATAACCGACCCAAACCCCGTCTGTAGTCACTCAGTCACGTGACAATATATACCGTCGCACCCAAGAATACAGTAATTCTGTTCATATTCACTATCGTGAGGACCTTAGTTCTCGCACAGTATTTATGTAAATATCTGATCTATAGCGCGGTAGCGTAGTTGGTTGAGGGGCTATGCTACAAGCCGGAAGGTCGCGGGTTCAAGTCCCAATGAGGTCATTGGATTTTTTCAGTTGACCTAATCCTTCCACCCGCACTAGGCCCTGGGGTTTACTCAGCCTCTAACAGAAATGAGTACCTGGAATTAAGTAAATAATTTTCCTGGGGAGTAAAGCGCGGCCGGCGCGTAAGGCTGTCCGCCATCTTTGAGCCGATTGTCTAGATCAGTCTAGATGGTGTGGGACCCTCAACGTCTCACAACCCTACGGGCCTTCACGGCCTGTTACAGGGATAGCTTTGCCTTTTATTTTACTTACTTTTATCTGATCTATAGAATTATAGAAATATGGCAGGTGATTTTATTTATTAATGATTTATTTAACGGCACTATCAGTAGCTAAGACTATAGCTTCGAGGTAGACACATTAGACTAAACTAGATCTCCCTCATGATAGAATAGAATTATATAAATCTGTATGGAAGGACCAGTATAACGTAATGAGATGGAAATTTACTGCACAGAACTGGGGAAATGGACACACGACCCAAGAGGATAGATTAGGCCTAAGGAGAGCTGGATGGGACGAGGAGGGGGGTAAACGCTAGTAGACGCCGTTTCAGAGCCCTTTATTTTGAGGAAGCTGTTTGCAGTGCCTTAATAAGTAACTCGTTCCTAATAACGGCACATGTAGGAACAAATTCACAAGGTCTTACACTGTAATAAAGTCCTTCATATCGTGTGTTGGTCATTCCTCGGACTTTTCATACTGACCTGGAGCATTATCTGATTCTCAACTGGGACATGTACCTAGCTCTGAAGTGTGTGCCCAATTTTTGAATGGAGCATCTACCTAGTTCTGAACTGAAATGTCTGCCTAGTTCTGAACTGGAACATCTGCCTAGTTCTGAACTGGAGCATGTATCTAGTTCTGAAGCGTCTGCCGAGTTCTGAACGTGAACGTGTACCTAGACAGGAACTAAAGTTCCTGTCTAGTTCTGAAGTGGAGTATCCACCTAGTACTGTAATGTAGGATATACATAGTTGCGAAGTGTCTACCTAGCTCTGGAATGGGGCGTCTGCATGTTTCTGGAAAGTCATTTCCTTTCCAGGGCTTAATATAGACTGGAAAGGGGGGACTACAGAATACTGTAGGATAGAAAAGGATCGAAGAGAAATAAGCAGAATATAACAAAATTCCAAAAAATCCAGTAGCAGACTGAAACCGCCTCACGCTGGTTCCTCGCTCGTGGATTTTTCTGCCCAGAAGATGGAGGCGATCCGTTCCTCTGAAACGTCAGTTTACACAAGATCTACACTGCGCCACATCCCAGAAGACGGCATTCTTCTTGTGTCATGTTCTGTTTGCTGTTTTGGTTTTCCCCACTTCTTTTCTTAGTTATTCTGTTTGCTGCAATGTTGTTATGGCCTGAGAAGGACGAACGGAGAAGGAACGCTCTCAAGCAGGCTGAAGCTTGATGTATTGTCTTTCTGTGACAGAAATGTTCTCCTACTCATTTACTTGCAGTTTTGAACTGAAATTGCTACTGACATCACCACAATAATTGTTGCATCACCATTTGAATCCATTACGTGTTACGTAATACACAATTCTGTGATGATTAAAATTTTCGCCCTTGTATCGCCACAGATGCAGCCTTAATACTCGTGCAGTTCTTGTAGTTCGGTAGTTCACTGACGTTTCGCATGAACGTACTGATTCCATCTTCAGGGTTGAGTAAAAGAATGGGACCTACCGTAAGCCCATATGGTTAGTTGCTGGGTTCTCGTTACGAAGGCCGGGGTTCAGTGCATGCTCCGTTTCTCTCGTCTGTCATCCTGGGGCTAGTACAGTGGGTCCTTCACGGCATGGGTTCCAAGGGAGTAAAGGCTGAAGGCTTCCAGAGCCGTCAGTAAAGTATTGTCACGTGTCCGTGGTTCCATGACCGGTAATAACGGGTTCTGGATTGAATGATTGGATTTATTGGCACATGTATTGCAATTACAAGCAATTATGTCAGCCCACAGTCGATGACTGCCTAAGACTCGCTCCATTCCTTACTGGACTACGAGTGTCTTCTCTTCTCTGACTTCTTGTGATTTACAAATTTTTCACTTCTTCAGCTTCCGTTGCCCGCTGGTTAGCACTCAACTTCGAAGTCCCTTACTTCTCACTGCAGAGTGGTTCATCTCTGCACGGCTCCTTGTATGGTCTCTCCGTAACCATGTACAGTGTCTGTTGGCTAGCTGTTGTCACGGGAATGTGCCTTGTACTGAATTGCTACCTTCGTAGCAGCGTGTGTTAATTCAGTGTCTATTCGTTGCTGCCGGAATGTGCTTAACGAACCGTTGCCCAGCAACGGACATATTCATCACAATATGGTTACGGGGTTCGCCGGACACGGAACCAAGAATCACTGTGCTGGCGAGGACCAGTAGCACTATAACAGTCAGTATTATGGTTCTGATGCTACGCTAATTAGTGTACACCTGGCTAGAGCCTGAACGTCACGGTGTCTGTCGACTTGTGTGTAGGTTTGTTCTCTCTACTGGACCAAACTTCCTCCCACTCTTGGTGCTGGCTGTGGGTTTTGAGGACACATATGGGAGTATCGCCCTTAACGACTCCCCAACACTCGACGCCCCCGCCCCATAAACAATTCGGTGACTTCCAGATGTTGTGGTTTTTCTCACAGTTGTGTCCAAGTTTGGGTGTGCCTTCGCTGTTCGCCTCCGCGCACGCGCGCGCTCGCGATCACACGCTGTACGTACACACATATGGTCCTTTGCTGTAGAACCGGTATTGGGGGTAGCATTGACGACGGAAACTTAAATGGCCACCGAATTCAGTGCTGCTAGGGTATTGCAGATTTTGCGTAGACATTGTTATCCTTATATTAATTTGCCCTTTGGAAGATCGAAAGTGTTACGAGAATTTTGAAATTCGTTGAGATTCATACAGCTTCCGAAATTGTCAAATTCCTTACAACTTGTGGGGGGGGGGAGTTCATTTGTCGATTTTACGAATTAATCTCAACATTTCGGGTTTCTGTTCTTACCAGTTTTATTGCGGTGTGACATTTCGGACGTTCCCATGTCTTCCTTCTCTTGAAAATGTTCACAGTTTCTTGGAAATTTTGTTTTCCATACGACCTTCGAATTTTAGAGCATATCTGCAGCTGTGAAATTGGTCTTATCTTCACTCTGTTACGCTTCATATGTTCCTAAAGGTAAAGTTATCCCTGTAACAGGCCGTGGAGGCCCACATGGTTGTGAGATGTCGAGACTCCCACATTTTTTAGACAATCGACTCTCAGATGGCGGTGAGTTTGTCAGCCTTAACGCGCCGGCCGCCCTTTTCCCCCCAGGAAGATTCCTGATACTTATTTCTGTTAGAGGCTGAGTCGACCCCAGGGCCATAGTGCTGCTGGAAAGATTAGGTCAGTTGAAAAATCCAATGACCTCATCGGGAATCAAACCCGCGACCTTCTGTCTTGTAGCATAGTGCCCCTACGAACTACGTTACCGTTTCAGAGGAATTTGAAAAATGCGCGTAAGCCACGGATATGGAATATGTGGAGAATTCCAGCTATGTCCTTATTTGAACCAATATTTGTCATGGATAAATACGGCTGAAAATGAAAATTGCCTAACATATCCACCGAAAATCTCCCATATGAAACATTAAGAATATCCCTCCAACGATTTACGCGATGATACTCGGTCGCAGACTGACAGACAGACTTCCCACGTTTGGTAAAGATCTAATAAATGGGTCCCCGTCTGTGAGGCAGCGCCATTTTGTTAGTGTCCTATAGTCAGATTGAGTTACAATAAAATTGCCTACATGGAGCACGTCCATGAGATAGTAAAGTCGCTCAGCTATTCAAGAAACCCGAAGGTTCATTATCGTGTTCACAAGAGCTTGCCACTGGTCCCTATCCTGAGCCAGACGAATCCACTGTACACGAAATGCGTCACGTTACTCTAAGACCAAAGGATCAGCTCTTCGGATGTAGGTAGACCTGGATCGGTAGCAAGGCCTAGGAGGAATGACCAATACGTGTTAAAAGGAAGCCATAGCAGAGTAGGCTCATGAATTTGTTCCACCGTGTGTCGCTGGTGACGATACGGGGGAGAGTCAGTAAATAGGTGTATAGGTGTATCACTAGGTAGCAGCACAGTCCAACTTCATGACAGTCTAGGTAGCAGGCACGCATGCTCATGTGCCGAGGCTGGTTTCAGTAGTTAAAATGGCAACCGTGCTTGAGTATACTACCGAATAGAAGGGTTATGTTGTGGTTTTTTTTTTGTGGGCAGCAGGACCCGGTGCAAAGGATATTCATAAATATATGTTTCCTGTTTATGATATTGTATTGGTTGGAAGTGTTTGTCGCGTAAAGCGGTTCACAACTTTGTGACAGACGTGGCAAACGTTTCACTGATGAAGAGGTTGAAATGGAGATGCGGAAGTGGCTGAGTCGACAGTCTCGACGAAATGGTAAAGCAATGGGACAAGCGTATCAGTGTTGGTGGGTGACTGTGGAGGAATACACGTTCTTTTGTTTTTGTTTTTTTTTTCAGGTTCGAATATCACATGTTATATCCAGTTGTGACATACTTCTCTCCCTCGTAGTTGTGACGTTAAGGAAACTGGAAATAATTTCCTCAAAATGGATGGTCAGGCTGTCTTTCTCCTTCTGCCACCTTTCCAGAGCAGCAAAGGATGTCAACTAAGAGGGGTTAGAAAACGCTATTGTAACCAAAAACGACTTCGATATCGATATGAACGACTTTGATATCGATGCGGAATACCGTGCGTGTTGATATGCAATGGCATTGACGTTCCAGAGATTCTGGTTTCATAGTAGGCGAAACCGGTTATATGACGTCACACGTGACCACATTAGTGGGCGTACCTCATTTCCATGAAACGTTATCTGCTAATAATGCAATGCGCATCCCTTTCCAGTGGACGCTAAACAGAGGTTTAGATGAATACCAGATGTCATGATAAGACTGCAGAACTGTCACGTGAGTGACTTGCGTCAGCCTCTGGAAAGGGAGGAATTGAAACCTGCAATGTATGTATGTCAACACTGGTTAACGAGCCCTCATTTGTAATTGTTAAGTCAACATGTTGATTCGTATCTTATTCAATAGCAGGCCCCTATTGTAGGCATCTGTTCTTACATAGGAATGTTCCGTTGCTGCAGAAGGAGCCGGCGTGATGCCCTCTGTGAACTACAGACCAGACAACCGGGGATCGACCCCCCAGAAGGGACATATTTTTTAGTCACCGCTTTCAGACCCTATCCTGGGGCCGACTCAGCTCCTGTACATCAAATACCCCTGGCCGGGACACGTAATTAGCTGCAGTGTGAAAAAATTTGATTTGAGGTCCTCACAATGGTGGTTATGAAGAATTCTGTCGATTGAAAGTCAGTTGTCGTTTGAGAGAAACATCTCGCCTCCGTCTTCAGGGTTGAAGAATAAGCCAAGCAAAGAAACCAGCGTGAAAACAGGTACAAGCAGAGCAATCGGTTTTGACGAAATTTCGGATTGTATAGGAAACAGGAAGGAAACGGAAGACAGCGTTCCTATTGGCTCGCCCATAGCACAGAATGAACCGCCAGTACCCACTGGCTAGCGCACACAACTCAGCGAACCAATAGAAGACAAGAAAAGGCCCTTAAAACGGCCGTTTGCGCTGGTTTGGGAAAAGACGGGAGAAGTTGTGAGATTGCGGTGGGCAGAGAACTGAGGAGTATGGGCACAACCGGAAACACCACTGATTTCTCAAACAGCCTAGACGATAGGAGTTTAATAATTAGACATGTACTCGTACAGCAATACCTCGCATAGTCGGGGTAATCGGTTCCGCCAATATCCCGGACTATTTGAGGAACTAAATACATACAAAAATGATTATTGGTTCCAAAAAATCTCCGTTTTTCAATAAATAAAACGCGATTAATATATTCAGATGTTTTTGTTAGAAATAATTTTAAAAAATTAATTTTTTATTCTCTAAAAATTGCAATATTGATGTCTGCACATTTTTATTCTTTGGCCTTTTCTCTTCATACATTTCTTTGTAGCAACGAATTGCATTGTTTATCGTTCGGCGAATTGTAAGGCTACGTTCAATATTGGGATCAACTTCTGATAAGGTTTCAACCATTCCAATAATTTTTTATAGTTGTTCAGCTGTTAATTCTCGTGCAGGCACTTCAACACAGTCGTCGTTGTCTAAGTTGTCCTCCCGATCTTCAGTAGCCAGTTGTTCATCTGTGTTAAAAGTGTTTCATTGTTTAGTTCATTAGTGTTCGATTTGATGCACTCAGTTACGTTGACGGAACCTAACTCATTGAAACCAAGTTGCTGCCCAATTTCCACTGTTATTAGTGACTTCAGCAAAATGAGTTTCAAAACCAATGAAATCATTTGCACAATGAGGTATGATATGTTTCCATTCTGCCCTCATATTGTTTGCCGTTAATTCATGCAATGCTTCGCTTATATTTTCTTTAACGTTTCTGATGTAGCTCTTCAAAAATTCCGTTAAAGTAGTGCTCTCCCCACCTCCTCCAGCGATAGCTGGAACGAACGACCCGAGCATAGGTACATACATATACAAGGGGGAACCCCAGAAGAGATTGAAATATGTATCGTATCCCATAACTTTAAAACCACATAAAAATAAACCGCACAAAAAGAGACTTTATAAAGGGGAAAAAACCGATCATTTATGTATTAAAAATAATTTTGTGTACTGATTTCTTAGAATTTATTTTTATTTTGCTCAATTAAAATTTAGTTTGTTTTGAAATTTTCAAACCGGACTATAGTGAATCCGGATTGATCGAAGCCGGACTATGCGAGGTATTGCTGTATTTGAAAACTGACGTTAACTTCAGGTGGACCACGTAAACCGCTGTGTGTGCCTGTCACACACAAGCGGCTGCCTTTATGATACAGGGAACTTCCGTTTATACATGCTCTTCAGCAAGCTTAACTTTATTCTTTCTGTTCCATATATATAATATATATAATGAATGCTGGGAGAAGCAGCTCAACAAGAAACACAAGACTCTTAACCAACTATATAAAGAAGAAAAAACACTGCCCGGACCTCCAAGGGCGGCAGTCTACCCAATCTCCCGTTGATGGAAGGGGCACGAAGACACGAACCTTAGCGGTTTACGATTTTGAATATCAGGAATTTTCTTAATGTTTTAGCTCATCACATTTTAGCTTAATTTAAAATTTCTATATATAAAACTTTGGATAACTTTGCACTTCATGTACTGTGATTTATGTAATAGTAGTTTCCTCAAGTGTTGTTATTTGCCATCTAAAAATGGTCATTAATTTACCGAAACATGTAAAGGCATCATATACATACTTTTGAGTCACACTGTACGGTGTAGTCAAATCATTCTCTTCAGTTTACCGCCTCTTGGTCAGCGCATATTCCTTCGTACCGAAACACGTTAAGAGGAGTAAAGGCAGTATGCAGTTATGTATATATGTCAAGACTACATCCACTGAATGGGGCCACATGTGCGAGATGTATGAACCCAAATGGCTGTTATGTAACACTGGGCTTAGCCTTACTGCGACGGCTTACAGCGGCGAACATCAAAAGAGACAGCACATCGTGTCGTGGAACAAGATAAATAACAGAACACAAAACTTATTTCTTAGATATCTTCCAAAATGTGATATTTCTACGTCGTATATGCCGTTTTTTTTTTTTTTTTGCAAATTTCAGGTCATGACGCCTAGGGCGTCATGACATGGGGATCGCTCATGTCTAGAGAATTATGTAGAATATAGCGAACAGCCCTTCGAGACACCAAAGAAGACAAATTTGCAGGATTTCTCTAATGTTAACGACATAATGTTCTTATACACGTATTTGGGGGCGGGGCTGTAAATTATTTTAGGGAAATGCGGTCTCATAATTCAGATAAGAAAGGTGTGACGTTTCGACACTAACAAATCTATTGATTTATAATAAAGCCGAGCGGTCTGAAACATGTACTGTCTTCGCTCGCGCGGAAGCTGGAATCGTGGGTTCGAATCCCACACAAGGTATGGATGTTTGGTATGTGTATGCGTTTATTCTGTGTGTGTTCTTCTGTGTTTAGGTAGAGGCCTTGCGATGAGCTGATCACTCGTTCAAGGAGTCCTACCGTCTGTAAAATAATATAAATGAAAAAAAAAACTCCATACGGTAAGGTATAAGAGGAAGTGATTAAATAAGTAGGTGAATAAAGCCCAGCTTAGGACAGTAAATTTCCTTCTTCTTAAACGGCTTCGCAGATGTTACTGAATTCCGGTATGGGAGTGTTTCACAGGAAGTTATATAGGAGTTTGTACTTACGAAGGTGATGTACAAGGGAGCGTCAGTAAATAGGTCACAAATTGATATAAAACGTAAAACATATGATAATTCGAACCTAGAAAAAAGCATTTATTTCTCGACATATCCTTCACCAACATTGATAAACTTGTCCCATCGCTTTACCAGTGCTTCGAAACCCACAGGGTTGTGAGATGTTGAGGTTCTCACATTTTCTAGACAGTCGGCTCATAGATGGCGGTAAGATTGTCAGCCTTACGCGCCGGCTGCCCTTTACTCCGGAGAATATTCCAAGAATATTCCTGGTACTCATTTCGGTTAGAGGCTGAGTCGACCCTAGGGCCATAATGCGGCTGGAAGGATTAGGTCAGTTGAAAAAAATCCATTGACATCGGGATACGATCCCGCGACCTTCCGGCTTGTAACATAGTACCTCAACAAACTACGCTACCGCGTGCACCCGACCGTGTGTATACATTTTTTTATACAAATATATCAACATTTTATAAATATTAATTTCATAACAATATATATTCGCCCCCCTAAAAACATACACACAGCTTACAATTTTATGACGTTGAGAAATGGATCCATTTTCATCATATAAGTCAGCATAAGCGTAATATATTTATGTTTACTCACACCTGATAATGGTGAAAGAGACCGAAACAGGTACTATGATTAATATAATAAACTGACTTCCTGTTTTTACTTGATCTCAATCGGTTTAGTATAGAATAACTAAAACATTGTTTTCTCACGGTTCAAAAACTTGAATATATACAGAGAATCTATATAGGGAGTAATATGGGCATGCAGAATGACGTTTCGACAACCTTCCCTCATCAGGGACGCGGACATGTATGCAGTAATATACGCTGTCTTGTAGACATGTATACACACCCTCCTAGGTATGCAGTAACATGCAGAATGCCTTCTCTATACTCTGAATCCTAGACATAATACAGACAGGAGACGATATACGTCGTATTGCGATGCACTGTAGAGCTACACAGAGAGGAACCAATCTAGGCAGTAATATAGTATAGTATATATAGTATAGTATAGTAATATAGTATAGGCAAAGCTTATGACATTTTTGACGCCTCAGTAGTGATTTGTACAGAGAGGCGTCTATATAGGTAGTAGTTGCGTAGGCAGAGTGTATGACATTTTTGCGCCTTAATTGAGACGTGCACTGAGAGGCGTTTATATAGGTAGTATTATATATGACTTCTTTGACGCCTCTCCATAGATGTGTACCGAAAGGCGCCTATCTAGGTGGTAGTATACCAAATTGTATCATCTTTTTGACGACTCAGGAGACATATAGGTACTAGTATTGGGCAAATTTATTACCCTTTTCACCCCTCATTATAGACTTTTACAGAGGGGCGTCAATGTAAGTAGTAGTGCAGGAAAAGTTAATTACCTTTTTGACGCCTCAATACGTATATGTGTGCAGAGAGGCGTCTTTATAGATAGTAGTAATGTGTATGACCTTTTTGACGCCTTATTATAGACGTGTAGAGAGTGACGTCTAAATAGGCAGTAGTACAGGCAAAGGTCATTAACTTTTTGACGCCTCATTGTAGACTTATACAGAAAGACGTCTATATATGCAGTAGTATCGACAAAGTGTATGACATTTTGACGCCTCATTATAGGCGTGTACAAAGAGACATCTATTTGTAGGTAGTACTATATACTAAGTGTATGCCCCTTTTGACGCCTCATTTTAGACATGTTCAGATAGGCGTCTGTATAGCTAGTATTATAGGCAAAGTGTATGATCTTATTCACGCCACAGTAGAGACTTGTACAGAGAGGCGTCTATATAGGTAGTAGCATAGACAAGTGTGTGATCTTTTTGACGCCTCATGGACGTGTACCAAGAGGCGTATATCTAGGTAGTGTTATAGGGAAAGGGTGTCACCACTTTGACGCCTCATTATGTACGTGTATATATATATATGTATTATATACGGCGTCTATTTAGGTAGTATCTACAAAGTGTAAGAGCTTTTGACGTCTGATTATACACGTGTACACATTGCGTATATATAGGTAGTAGTATAGGCAAAGTGTGTGACCTTTGACGCCTCATTCTAGACGTGTATAGAGAGGCGTCTCTACAGACAGTAGTATAGGAAAAGTGTATCTCCTTTTTGACGCCTCATTATAGACGTGTACAGATTGACGTCTCATTATAGACTTGTACAGAGAGGCGTCTTTATATGTAGTTGTATCAGCAAAGTGTATGACATTTTTGACGCCTCATTATAGATGTGTACGCAGAGGCGTCTATATAAGTAGTACTATAAGAAAAGTCTGTTACTAATTTGACGCCTCATAAAAACATGTACAGAAAGGTGTCTATGTAGGTAGTGGCATATGCAAACTGTATGAAATTTTTGACCCCTCACCATAGACGTGTAGAGAGTCGGTCTCATTCATTCATAAGTAATCTGTCAAGACGACAGGTCCACAATCTCTTCCAAAACAGTTCCTCCACTTGATGCGATCTAGAGCTTTCTCCTTCAAATGAAAATATCCTCTTTTGTCCCCAAGGTAATCGAGCATCTTCTTACGTCTTCTTCCTCATCTTCTGGTCACTTCTATCCGCCCCTCTATCTTTCCTTCAATAACGTCTTTTAGAAGGCAGTTACCGCGTAAGATATGACCAATCCAATTAGCCTTCCGTTTTCTTATTTCGTGTAGGATATTCCTCTGCTCACTGACTCTAAATAACACTTCTTCATTTCGAACATAATCGGTCCAACTGATCTTCTCCAACACCACATTTCGAAGCTTTCCAGGTGTTTCTGATCTAAAGTGTAGTAATACAGGCAAAGAGTATGACCTTTTTGACGCCACATTATAGACGTGTACAGAACGGCATCTGTATAGGTAGTAGTAGTATAGGCAGAGTGTATAACTTTTTTGACGCCTCACGATAGACGTGTACAGAGACCTTTCTATATGAGTAGTAGTATAGGCAAAGTGTATATCCTTTTCTGACACCTCTAAATAGACGTGTGCAGAGAGGCATGTATGTAGGTAGTAATACATATATGCAAAATGTATGACCTTTTTGACCCCTCACTATAGAATTGTACAGAGACCCGTCTATATAGGTAGTAATACGTGTACACAGGCATATAGCTAATATAGGCAAGGTGGATGACCTTTTTGACGCCTCATTATAGGCGTGTACAAAGAGACATCTATTTATAGGTAGTACTATATGCTAAGTGTATGCAATTTTTGACGCCTCATTTTAGACATGTTGAGATAGGCGTCTATAGAGCTAGTATTATAGGCAAAGTGTATGATCTCATTGACGCCACAGTAGAGACTTGTACAGAGAGGCGACTATATAGGTAGTCGTATAGACGAGGGTATGATCTTTTTGACGCCTCATTATGGACGTGTACCAAGAGGCGTCTATCTAGGTAGTCGTATAGGTAAAGGATGTGACCATTTTGACGCCTCATTATATACGTGTACAGAGCGGCATCTATATAGGTAGTATCTACAAAGTGTAAGAGCTTTTGATGACTAATTATACACGTGTACACAATGCGTATATATATGTAGTAGTATAGGAGAAGTGTGTGACCTTTTGAAGCTTCATTGTAGACGCTTGTAGACAGGCGTCTATATAGGCAGTTGTATAGGCAAAGTGTATTGCCTTTTTTGACGCCAGAGTAGAGACTTGTACTGTGAGGCGCTATGTAGGTAGTAGTATAGACAAAGTTTATGACCTTTTTGGCCCCTCATAGAGGACGCATACAGAGAGGCGTCTTTGTAGTTAGTAGTGTAGGCGAAGTTAATAACTTTTGACTTGTCATTATAGACGTGTACAGAGAGGCGTCTATTTAGGTAGTAATATATGCCAAGTGTATGACCTTTTTGACGCCACATTATAGACGTGTAGAGAGAGGAATCTGTATAGTCATTGGTACAGGCAAAGTGTATGAACTTTTTAACCACTCATTGTAGACGTGTACAGACAGGCGCCTATGAAGGTAGTAGTATAGATAAAGTGTAAGACCTTTTTGACGTCTCATTATAGGCGTTTTTAGAGAGCCGTCTATGTATGCAATAGTATAGGCGAAGTGTATAACCTTCTTGACGCCTTATTATAGACGTGTATAGAGAGACGTCTATATAGGCAGTTGTATAGGCAAAGTGTATTACCTTATTGATGTCAGAGTAGAGACTTGTACAGAGAGGCGTCTATGCTGGTAGAAGTATAGGAAAATCTATGACTTTTGACGCCTCATTATACAGGTGTGCAGAGTGACGTCTGTATAGGCAAAGTTTATGAACTTTTTAACCACTAATTATAGACGTGTACAGAGACGCGTCTATGTAGGTAGTAGCATACACAAAGTATATGACCTTTTTTACGGCTATATCTAGATGTGTAGTAGTATAGGCAAATTGGAAGCTCTTTGACTGCTAATTATAGACGAGTACAGACAGATATATATATTGGAAAAAGTGTATGACACAATTGAAGAAATTCTTCAGGAAGATGGAAGAGGAGACACAAACAGCATCATATTGGGAGACTGGAACAGCATTGTTGGAGATGAACCATATCAGAATATTGTTGGATCNTAGGCAGAAGTATAGGCAAAGTGTATGTCCTTTTTGGTGCTTCATCATAGACGTGTACTGAGAGCCGTCTAAATGGGTAGTAGTTTAGACAAAGTGTTTTACATGTTTTACGCCTCAGTATAGACTTGTACTGAGAGGCGTGTATATAGTTCAAGTTTATGTCTTTTTTGACCCCTCAATATAGACGTGTACAGAGAGGCGCGTCTATAGGCAAAGTGTATTACCTTTTTGACGCCACAGTAGAGACTTTTACAGAGAGGCGTCTATGTTGGCAGTAGTATAGGAAAATTATGACTTCTGACGCGTCATTATACAAGTGTGCAGAGTGACGTCACCTTTTGACGCCTCATACACGTGTACAGAATGACGTCTGTAGAGGCATTAGTACAGGCAAAGTGTATGAACTTTTTAACCACTCATTGTAGACTTGTACAGACAGGCGCATATGTAGGTAGTAGTATAGGTAAAGTGTATGACCTTTTTGACGCCTCATAGACCTGTACACAGAGACGTTTATGTAGGTATTAGTACAGGCAATGTATATGACCTTTTGACACCACATTATAGACTTGTAGAGAGAGTCGTCTATGTAGGCAAAGTGTATGACCTTGGTGACACCTCGATATAGATGTGTACAGAGAGGCGTCTATATACGTAGCATTACAGGCAAAATGTATGACCCTTTTGACGCCTCATTATAGACGTGTTAAAAAAGGGGTCTATATACTCGTAGTTAGTAGTATAGGCAAAGCATATGACCTTTCGACGTCTTATTATAGACGTGTACAGAAAGGCGTTTATAGCGGTAGTAGTGTAGGCAATGTGTATGACCTTTTTGACGCGTCATTATAGATTTCTACAGAGAGGCATCTATGTTGTTAGTGATGTAGATAATGTGTATGACCTTTTGACATTAGTTATAAGAGTGTACAGAGAGGCGTCTACATATGTAGTAGTATAGCCATAGTGTATGATCTTTTTGACACCACCTTATACACCTGTATAGAGAGGCCTTATATACCTGTATAGAGAGGCGTCTATATAGGCAGAAGTATAGGCAAAGTGTATGTCCTTTTTGGTGCTTCATCATAGACGTGTACTGAGAGCCGTCTAAATGGGTAGTAGTTTAGACAAAGTGTTTTACATGTTTTACGCCTCAGTATAGACTTGTACTGAGAGGCGTGTATATAGTTCAAGTTTATGTCTTTTTTGACCCCTCAATATAGACGTGTACAGAGAGGCGCGTCTATAGGCAAAGTGTATTACCTTTTTGACGCCACAGTAGAGACTTTTACAGAGAGGCGTCTATGTTGGCAGTAGTATAGGAAAATTATGACTTCTGACGCGTCATTATACAAGTGTGCAGAGTGACGTCACCTTTTGACGCCTCATACACGTGTACAGAATGACGTCTGTAGAGGCATTAGTACAGGCAAAGTGTATGAACTTTTTAACCACTCATTGTAGACTTGTACAGACAGACGCCTATGTAGGTAGTAGTATAGGTAAAGTGTATGACCTTTTTGACGCCTCGTAGACCCGTACACAGAGACGTTTATGTAGGTATTAGTACAGGCAAAGTGTATGACCATTTGACACCTCATTATCGACGTGTAGAGAGAGTCGTCTATATAGGTAGTAATATAGACAAAGTGTATGACATTTATGACGCCTCATTATAGAAGTGTACAGAGAGGCGTCTATATACGTAGCAGTACAGGTAAACTGTATGACCTTTTTGACGCCTCATTATAGACGTTCAAAAAGGCGTCTATATACTCGTAGGTAGTAGTATAGGCAAAGCATATGACGTTTTGACGTCTAATTATAGACGTGTACAGAGTGGCGTCTATTTACGTAGTAGGATATGCCAAGAGTATGACCTTTTTGACTCCTCATTATAGACGTGTACAGAGAGGCATATAGCTAGTATAGGCAAAGTGGATGACCTTTTTGACCCCTCATAGACGTGTACAGAGGTATATAGCTTGTATTATAGGCAAAGTGTATGATCTTATCNTAGACGAGGGTATGATCTTTTTGACGCCTCATTATGGACGTGTACCTAGAGGCGTCTATCTAGGTAGTCGTATAGGTAAAGGGTGTGATCACTTTGACGCCTCATTATATACGTGTACAGAGAGGCGTCTATATAGGTAGTATTTACAAAATGTAAGAGCTTTTGACAAATAATTATACACGTGTACAAAATGCGTATATATATGTAGTAGTATAGGCAAAGTGTGTGACCTTTTGAAGCCTCATCGTAGAAGCTTATACAGATGCGTCTACATAGAAAGTAGTATAGGGAAAGTGTATGACCATTTTGGCCCCTCATTATGGATGTGTACAGAGAGGCGTCTATATTGGCAGTTGTATAGGAAAAGTGTACTACCTTTTTTGACGTCACAGNGAGGCGTCTATGTAGGCAGAAGTATAGGCAAAGTGTATGTCCTTTTTGGTGCTTCATCATAGACGTGTACTGAGAGCCGTCTAGATGGGTAGTAGTTTAGACAAAGTGTTTTACATTTTTTACGCCTCAGTATAGACTTGTACTGAGAGGCGTGTATATAGTTCAAGTTTGTCTTTTTTGACCTCTCAATATAGACGTGTACAGAGAGGCGCGTCTGNGAGTGACGTCTGTATAGGCATTAGTGCAGGCAAAGTGTATGAACTTTTTAACCACTCATTGTAGACGTGTACAGAAAGGCGCCCATGTAGGTAGTAGTATAGATAAAGTGTAGNAGTATAGGCAAAGTGGATGACAATTCTGACGTCTCATTATGGACGTGTAGAGAAAGTCGTCTGTATAGGCAAAGTGTAGTACCTTACTGACGCCAGAGTAGAGACTTGAACAGAGAGGCGTCTATGCTGGTAGAAGTATAGGAAAATCTATGACTTTTGACGCCTCATTATACAGGTGTGCAGAGTGACGTCTGTATAGGCATTAGTGCAGGCAAAGTGTATGAACTTTTTAACCACTCATTGTAGACGTGTACAGAAAGGCGCCCATGTAGGTAGTAGTATAGATAAAGTGTAGGACCTTTTTGACGCCTCATTATAGACGTTTATAGAGAGGCGTCTATATGGGCAGTAGTATAGGCGACGTGTATCAGCTTCTTGACGCTTTATTATAGACGTGTATAGAGAGCCGTCTAATAGGCAGTAGTATAGGCAAAGTGTATGACCTTGGTGACACCTCGATATAGATGTGTACAGAGAGGCGTCTATATACGTAGCATTACAGGCAAAATGTATGACCCTTTTGACGCCTCATTATAGACGTGTTAAAAAAGGGGTCTATATACTCGTAGTTAGTAGTATAGGCAAAGCATATGACCTTTCGACGTCTTATTATAGACGTGTACAGAAAGGCGTTTATAGCGGTAGTAGTGTAGGCAATGTGTATGACCTTTTTGACGCGTCATTATAGATTTCTACAGAGAGGCATCTATGTTGTTAGTGATGTAGATAATGTGTATGACCTTTTGACATTAGTTATAAGAGTGTACAGAGAGGCGTCTACATAGGTAGTAGTATAGCCATAGTGTATGATCTTTTTGACACCACCTTATACACCTGTATAGAGAGGCCTTATATACCTGTATAGAGAGGCGTCTATGTAGGCAGAAGTATAGGCAAAGTGTATGTCCTTTTTGGTGCTTCATCATAGACGTGTACTGAGAGCCGTCTAAATGGGTAGTATTTTAGACAAAGTGTTTTACATTTTTAACGCCTCAGTATAGACTTGTACTGAGAGGCGTGTATATAGTTCAAGTTTATGTCTTTTTTGACCCCTCAATATAGACGTGTACAGAGAGGCGCGTCTATAGGCAAAGTGTATTACCTTTTTGACGCCACAGTAGAGACTTTTACAGAGAGGCGTCTATGTTGGCAGTAGTATAGGAAAATTATGACTTCTGACGCGTCATTATACAAGTGTGCAGAGTGACGTCACCTTTTGACGCCTCATACACGTGTACAGAATGACGTCTGTAGAGGCATTAGTACAGGCAAAGTGTATGAACTTTTTAACCACTCATTGTAGACTTGTACAGACAGACGCCTATGTAGGTAGTAGTATAGGTAAAGTGTATGACCTTTTTGACGCCTCGTAGACCCGTACACAGAGACGTTTATGTAGGTATTAGTACAGGCAAAGTGTATGACCATTTGACACCTCATTATCGACGTGTAGAGAGAGTCGTCTATATAGGTAGTAATATAGACAAAGTGTATGACATTTATGACGCCTCATTATAGAAGTGTACAGAGAGGCGTCTATATACGTAGCAGTACAGGTAAACTGTATGACCTTTTTGACGCCTCATTATAGACGTTCAAAAAGGCGTCTATATACTCGTAGGTAGTAGTATAGGCAAAGCATATGACGTTTTGACGTCTAATTATAGACGTGTACAGAGTGGCGTCTATTTACGTAGTAGGATATGCCAAGAGTATGACCTTTTTGACTCCTCATTATAGACGTGTACAGAGAGGCATATAGCTAGTATAGGCAAAGTGGATGACCTTTTTGACCCCTCATAGACGTGTACAGAGGTATATAGCTTGTATTATAGGCAAAGTGTATGATCTTATCGACGCCACAGTAGAGACTTGTACAGAGAGGCGACTATATAGGTAGTAGTATAGACGAGGGTATGATCTTTTTGACGCCTCATTATGGACGTGTACCTAGAGGCGTCTATCTAGGTAGTCGTATAGGTAAAGGGTGTGATCACTTTGACGCCTCATTATATACGTGTACAGAGAGGCGTCTATATAGGTAGTATTTACAAAATGTAAGAGCTTTTGACAAATAATTATACACGTGTACAAAATGCGTATATATATGTAGTAGTATAGGCAAAGTGTGTGACCTTTTGAAGCCTCATCGTAGAAGCTTATACAGATGCGTCTACATAGAAAGTAGTATAGGGAAAGTGTATGACCATTTTGGCCCCTCATTATGGATGTGTACAGAGAGGCGTCTATATTGGCAGTTGTATAGGAAAAGTGTACTACCTTTTTTGACGTCACAGTAGAGACTTATACAGAGAGGCGTCTTTGTAGTTAGTAGTGTAGGCAAAGTTAATAACATTTGACGCCTCATTATAGACGTGTACAGAGGCGTATAGCTAGTATAGGCAAAGTGGATGACAATTCTGACGTCTCATTATGGACGTGTAGAGAAAGTCGTCTGTATAGGCAAAGTGTAGTACCTTACTGACGCCAGAGTAGAGACTTGAACAGAGAGGCGTCTATGCTGGTAGAAGTATAGGAAAATCTATGACTTTTGACGCCTCATTATACAGGTGTGCAGAGTGACGTCTGTATAGGCATTAGTGCAGGCAAAGTGTATGAACTTTTTAACCACTCATTGTAGACGTGTACAGAAAGGCGCCCATGTAGGTAGTAGTATAGATAAAGTGTAGGACCTTTTTGACGCCTCATTATAGACGTTTATAGAGAGGCGTCTATATGGGCAGTAGTATAGGCGACGTGTATCAGCTTCTTGACGCTTTATTATAGACGTGTATAGAGAGCCGTCTAATAGGCAGTAGTATAGGCAAAGTGTATGATCCTTTTGACGCTTCATTATAGACGTGTACAGAGACGCATCTATGTAAGTAGTAGCATAGACAAAGTATATGGCCTTTTCTTACGGCTATTTATAGACGTGTAGTAGTACAGGCAAATTGAAAGCTTTTTGACTGCTAATTATAGACGGGTACAGACAGGAGTCTATATATACGTAGTAGGATAGGCAAAATGTATGATTTTTTGACGCCTCATTATAGACGTGTAGAGAAAGGTGTCTCTATAAGAAGTGGAATAGACAAAGTGTAGGAACTTTTTGTCGCGTACAGAGAGAAGTTTATGTAGGTGTTAGTACAGGCAAAGTGTATGACCTTTTGACACATCATTATAGACTTGTAGAGACAGTCGTCTATATAGGTAGTAATATAGGCAAAGTGTGTGACCTTGGTGACGCCTAGTTATAGAAGTGTACAGAGAGGCGTCTATATACGTAGCAGTACAGGCAAAATGTATGACCTTTTTGACGCCTCATTATAGACGTGTTAAGAAAGGCGTCTATATACTCGTAGGTAGCAGTATAGGGAAAGCATATGACCTTTTGACGTCTAAATATAGACGTGTACAGAAAGGCGCCTATAGCGGTAGTAGTATAGGCAATGTGTATGACCTTTTTGACGCGTCGTTATAGACTTGTAAAGAGAGGCATCTATGTTGATAGTGATGTAGACAGTGTGTATGACCTTTTGACATTAGTTATAAGAGTGTACAGATAGGCATCTATATATCTAGTAGTATAGCCATTGTTTATGATGTTTTAGACACCTTATACACCTGTATAGAGAGGCGTCTGTATAGGCAATGTGTATGTCCTTTTTGATGCTTCATCAGAGACGTGTACTGAGAGCCGTCTAATGGGTAGTAGTATAGACAAAGTGTTTTACATTTTTTACGTCTCAGTATAGACTTGTACTGAGAGGCGTGTATATAGTTAAAGTTTATGTCCTTTTTGTCGCCTCAGTATAGACGTGTACAGAGAGGCGCGTCTATAGGCAAAGTGTATTGCCTTTTTGATGCCACAGTAGAGACTTGTACAGAGAGGCGGATATGTTGGCAGTAGTACAGGTAAATCTATGACTTTTGATGCCTCATTATACTGGTGTGCGAGATGACGTCTATATAGGCATTAGTACAGGTAACGTGTATGATCTTTTTGACCACTCATTTTAGACGTGTGCAGACAGGCGCCTTTGTAGGTAGTAGTATAGGCAAAGTGTATGACCTTTTTGACGCCTATTCATAGACTTGTATAGAGAGACATCTCTATAGACAGTAGTACAGGAAAAATATATGTCGTTTTGACGCCTCGTTACAGACGTGTACAGAGAGACGTCTTTATAGGTAGTTTTATAAGCTAAGTGTATGACCTTTTTCACGCCTCATTATAGACGTGTACAGAGAGGCGTCTGTATAAGTAGTAGTATAGGCAAAGCGTATAACCTATTTGACGCCTCATAAAAGCATGTACAGAAAGGCGTCTATGTAGGTAGTAGTACATGCAAAATGTATGAACTTTTGACCCCTCACCATAGACATATAGAGAGTCGGTCTAAAGTAGTAATATAGGCGAAGAGTATGTCCTTTTTGACGCCTCATTATAGACTTGTGCAGAACGGCATCTATATACGTAGTAGTATAGGCAAAGTTTATGACCTTCTTGACGCCTCCTAATAGACGTTTGTGTAGGTTCTACTATATGCAAATGTATGACCTTTTTGACGCCTCACGATAGACGTGTACAGAGACCTGTCTATATGGGTAGTAGTATAGGTAAGGTGTATATCGTTTTATGACGCCTCAAAATAGACGTGTACAGAGAGGCGTCTATGTAGGGTGTAATTCATAAATGCAAAATGTATGACCTTTTGACACCTCATTTGAGACGTTTACAGAGATGCGTCTATATAATTAGTAGTACAGACAAGTGTATGACTTTTTTGACGCCTCCTTATAGATTTGTACAGAGAGGCGTGTATGTAGGTAGTGGGTATAAGCAATTGCGGATGACCATTCTGACGTCTCATAGACGTGTACAGAGAGGGGTCTATGTATGTTACATTATAAGAAGTGTGTATCATCGTTTCGCCGCCTCAATATAGACTGGTACAGAGAGGCGTCCATATAGGCAGTTGTATAGGCAAAGTGTATTACCTTTTTGACGCCACACTAGAGACTTGTACAGAGAGGCGTCTAAGTTGGCAGTAGTATAGGAAAACCTATGACCTTTGATGCCTCATTATACAGGTGTGCAAAGTGACGTCAACTTTTGACGAATCATTATAGATGTGTACAGGATGACGTCCCTGTAGCCATTAGTACAGGCAATGTGTATGATCTTTTTGTCCACTCAATGTAGACGTGTGCAGACAGGCGTCTTTGTAGGTAGTAATGTAGGCCAAGTGTATGATCCTTTTGACGCCTCATTATAGAAGTGTATATAGAGGCTTCTCTGTAGGCAGACTATATGTCGTTTTTGACGCCTCGTTATAGACGTGTACAGAGTGGCGCATATGTTTGTAGTAGTATAGGCAAAGTGTATGCTCTTTTGATAGTTCATTATAGACGTGTACAAATTGACGTCTCATTATAGACGTGTACAGAGAGGCGTCTGTATAAGTAGTATACAGGCAATATGTATGACCCATTTGACCCCTCATAAAACATGTACAGAAAGGCGTCTATGTAGGTATTAGTATGTGTAATATGTATGAATTTTTTGACCCCTCGCCATATACGTGTAGAGAGAGTCGGTCTATAGTGTAGTAATATTCGCAAAGAGTATGACTTTTTGACGCCTTATTATGGACTTGTACCGAACGGCACCTATATAGGTAGTAGTATAGGCAAAGTGTATGACCTTTTTGACGCCTCACTATAGAAGTTTACTGAGACCCGTCTATATAGGTAGTAGTACAGGTAAAGTGCATGACCTTTTTGACGTTTGCTTATAGACGTGTACAGAAGCGTTTATATAGGTAGTAGTATAGGGAAATATTATGTTTTTTTAAGCCTGTGTATAGGCATGTAGTGAGCCGTTTATTTAGGTAGAAATACATATAGGCAAATTGAATGATCTTGTTGAAGCTTAATTATGGACGAGTACAGAATGTCGTCTATGTAGGTTGTAATACAGACAAAGTGTATGACATTTTTAACCCCTCACCATAGACGTGTACAGGGAGGTGTCTATGTAGGTAGTAGTGTAGGCAAAGTGTATGACCTATTTCACGCCTCATTACTTGTATATATGGAGAGGCGTCTATGTAGGTAATTGTAGAGATAAAATGTATGATGTTTTCGACGCCTCGCCATAGACGTGTACTGATAGGCGTCTATGTAGGTAGTAGTATAGGTAAAGTGTATGATCTTTTTGACGCTTCGCCATAGACTTGTACCGAGGGGCAAAGTGTATGATGTTTTTTACGCCTGACTATGGATGTGTATAGAGAGGCGTCTATGTAGTTGATAGTATAGGCAAAGCCTGTGACATTTTTTACGCCTCACCAAAGACCTGTACAATGAGGCGTCTATGTAGGTACTAGTATAGGGAAAGTGTATGACCTGTTTGACACCTCACCATGGACGTGTACAGAGAGACGTCTATGTAGGTAGTAGTATAGGCAAAGTGTACGATCTTTTTGACGTGTCAGTATAGACGTGTACCGAGAGGCGTCTGTGTAGGTAGTGTGAAAGTGTACGAATGTGTTTTGCGGCTCACAGTGCACATGTACAGGGAGGCGTCTGTATTCGCAATATACGGACAATCCTCTCTGTAAGTGAGTGGTGTGGTGCACGTAGACTTACACGTATTTTCGAGCATATTACTCGGTACATACCCGCTATATTTAATTTGTTACCGCATATTAGTAGACAGTTCTCTGTAAATACCAGGAGTCCTTCGTGAATTGACGCCATATCACGTTAATATGTTGGTCGTCGTATTGACGCTAGTGTGTGTTTCTGTAGTGCAGCTTAGTGTTTCCTGCCTACATTTTTCACTATTTGCGCTTATCTAGAAGCCACACATGTCTATATTTGTGTTGACGCCTCTGTGTACATTTGCGTAGGACAGGTGAGATGAGCGCCATGTTACTTGCCTCAGTGTACTCATATCAACAGTGCAGGATAAATTGAAGCCATTCTAGAAGCTGTGCAGATAGGCGTAAGTTCAGTGGGTTTTAATGTCATGTAGAGAGCTCTGCTTTCTGGGTCCTCGACGATGATTTCTTCGCTGGCCCATTACTGGACCCTAAAAATGGAGGCTTCATATTTCTCCCACACGTTGGTTGGCTTTCAGCGGAAGTATACTCTGTTATATTTCCGATAACAGAATTCATAATAGCCATCGCTCTCAGAAGCTGAAATCCTACATATATAGCGAGCTGTTTGTGTAACGTGCATAGAGGCGTTTACAGAGGCTGCTGTAGTTTTTAGTGTATCAAACATGTTTGGGGCTTCTGTTTGCATTGTAATATATTCGTGTGCTGTAATGTATACATGAACTGTAATTACGACTAGTGGATTTGCTTACATCTGTGCTATAGACATGTTCAGAGGGACGTCTATGTAAGTTTTAAATTTGCGTCTACAGAGCCTACCGTGTAGATATGTATACACTGATCTATACATACCGTCCTATAGTCATGTAGGCGGGCGTCTGTACTGTGTGCACTTTATGCAAGCAGTTACGGGTCCATATCACCTGGACTGTGTGCATACAGAAAGTGCTCTTTGTGGCCTGTACTTTGGGCGTATATAAAACCGTCTATGTAATATTCCCTGTAGTCATGTAGGTTGGCGTCTATACGTGTGGACTATATGAATTTGAGTCTGTGTTTATTCGCGGTGTACTACAGTCGCGTACATAGCGTCTGTGTATGTACTCCAGGCACATAGATAGGCCTGTAGAGAGAGGCTGGAATGTAGACGTAACAGTAGTTCAGCCNAATATTCGCAAAGAGTATGACTTTTTGACGCCTTATTATGGACTTGTACCGAACGGCACCTATATAGGTAGTAGTATAGGCAAAGTGTATGACCTTTTTGACGCCTCACTATAGAAGTTTACTGAGACCCGTCTATATAGGTAGTAGTACAGGTAAAGTGCATGACCTTTTTGACGTTTGCTTATAGACGTGTACAGAAGCGTTTATATAGGTAGTAGTATAGGGAAATATTATGTTTTTTTAAGCCTGTGTATAGGCATGTAGTGAGCCGTTTATTTAGGTAGAAATACATATAGGCAAATTGAATGATCTTGTTGAAGCTTAATTATGGACGAGTACAGAATGTCGTCTATGTAGGTTGTAATACAGACAAAGTGTATGACATTTTTAACCCCTCACCATAGACGTGTACAGGGAGGTGTCTATGTAGGTAGTAGTGTAGGCAAAGTGTATGACCTATTTCACGCCTCATTATAGATGTGTACGGATAGGGGTTTATATGGGTAGTAGTATAGGCAAGTGTATGACCTTTTTGGCGCCTCATTATAGGCGTGTACGGAGGCGTCTATGTAGGTGATACTGTAGACAATGTGTATGATCTTTTTGACTCGTCACTATAGACGTGAATGGAGAGGCGTCTATGTAGGTAATTGTAGAGATAAAATGTATGATGTTTTCGACGCCTCGCCATAGACGTGTACTGATAGGCGTCTATGTAGGTAGTAGTATAGGTAAAGTGTATGATCTTTTTGACGCTTCGCCATAGACTTGTACCGAGGGGCAAAGTGTATGATGTTTTTTACGCCTGACTATGGATGTGTATAGAGAGGCGTCTATGTAGTTGATAGTATAGGCAAAGCCTGTGACATTTTTTACGCCTCACCAAAGACCTGTACAATGAGGCGTCTATGTAGGTACTAGTATAGGGAAAGTGTATGACCTGTTTGACACCTCACCATGGACGTGTACAGAGAGACGTCTATGTAGGTAGTAGTATAGGCAAAGTGTACGATCTTTTTGACGTGTCAGTATAGACGTGTACCGAGAGGCGTCTGTGTAGGTAGTGTGAAAGTGTACGAATGTGTTTTGCGGCTCACAGTGCACATGTACAGGGAGGCGTCTGTATTCGCAATATACGGACAATCCTCTCTGTAAGTGAGTGGTGTGGTGCACGTAGACTTACACGTATTTTCGAGCATATTACTCGGTACATACCCGCTATATTTAATTTGTTACCGCATATTAGTAGACAGTTCTCTGTAAATACCAGGAGTCCTTCGTGAATTGACGCCATATCACGTTAATATGTTGGTCGTCGTATTGACGCTAGTGTGTGTTTCTGTAGTGCAGCTTAGTGTTTCCTGCCTACATTTTTCACTATTTGGCGCTTATCTAGAAGCCACACATGTCTATATTATNGCGTTACCGTTTTGTTGAGAGGAACCCACTGTCTTCATTCTCTTATCCTGGAAATGGATTCGTGACGGTGGCTGTGACAGTCTGCATCGATCACGGCGCCACATCCGAGAAGACAAGTAATCAGCATGTCATGTTACCTTGTAAAATACACAAGGTTAAATGTAATGATTTGTGACTAATATTTTGGTCTCCCGATGTTTTCACGCCAGATTGTGATTTTGTTTGTGCATGAACGCCTTGTTTTATGGGAGCAGTGCACGATGGGAATGTGAGTTTGTCGTTTAGGTTATATGTTCGATTGGGCTTATGTTTTTCGATGATTCTAGAAGGTCCTTCTTAACAAGACTTATTGTATATGAGGCCGTGTAGTTTGTAGGCCGCTGTGGACGTTTCTAAGGAACTTGGATGATTCGTTAAGCATTCAAGTATAAAATGTGATTAAGAGTTNTGCCAAATCCCAGAAAACTGCCTTCTTCATAGTCACCGCCGTGAAAGCCTCAAATCTTACAAGAGTTTTATTGTTTTTTTGTAACTAAGATTATTTAGTTTCAACGATTGGTTTAAGTTTTTCGATGAGTCAAGGAGTTCCTTCTTGACAAGACTTATTGTACGTGTATATGACGCCGTGTAGTTTGTAGGCAGCTGTGGACGTTTCAAAAGAACTTGGATCATTCGTTAATCATTTAAGTATAGAATGTGATAGAGTTTTATTGTTTTTTTTTGTAACTAAGATTATTTATTTTTAACGAGTCGTTTAAGTTTTCAGTTTTATACAGTTTGGAAGACGGACACGAGGTGAAACACAATAAACAACGTAAAGGTAAAGCTATCCTTATAACAGGCCGTGGAAGGCTCATAGGGTTGTGAGATGTCGAGGATCCCACATTTTCTGAATAGTCGGCTCACAGATGGAGGTGAGGTCAGCCTTACGCGCTGGCCGGCCTTTAACCCCCAGGAAGATTTCTGGTACTCATTTCTGTTAAGATGCTGAGTCGACCCCAGGGCCATAGCGCGGCTGGAAGCATTAGGTAAACTGAAATAAAAATCCAATCACTTTCTCGGGAACACACAATAATATAAGAAATGTTTTCGGTATTAAAGTGTGCTGCAGTTATAATTATTTGTGTATAATTTCTATACGTTTTCAGCCTGATGATCGTTATGGGAGCGAAGCAGGTTTTGAGACTTATTATATCTTGTAGAAATAAACTTTGTGTGGCGGCTGTACAGTGAAACAATTTGTGAACTGCTCTCCGTTTCTATGTGAATGTCATTTTGAATTTCCTGTGTGAATGTAGATCGCATCTCGGATAGATGGTCTGGCGTTACCAGCAAAATGTCTAGCCAAGTCTAAATATGACATCGTCTTCCAATTCAAGACACCAAAATTTGGCAGCGCTCTCTACTTTGTTATGGTGCTTACATTTTTGTTGGCAGCTGTAGCCGCCTGCCTGTAAGAGAACTAGCGACTTCGTGTCTGTATGTTACGGGTTCAGACCCCAAGGATATTTATATTATGACGCACTTTGTGTGTCATGCCCTCCTAAAGCCGCTCGAACACGTGCAAAATTACTAAATACATGTATTGAATTATAAACACTTATGACAGTGAAGAGTAGTGTCGCTTGAAACGTGATACTATGTCCGATACAAATAGACCAGCGCTTCGGAGGAACACACTGCTTCCATTTTCAGGGCCAAAGAGAAGCAATCCACTAGCAACAAGCAAGCAGAGGGTTCTTTTGCTGCTTGCTTGCCTAGATTACTTTTCATCTCTGAAAATGGAGGCAGTACGATCCTCGAAAACGTCGGTGAACTTCTACCAGACTAAACCGCGTGAATTCAAAGAAGTTGTCACCGTTCATAATCACCGCTGTGAGAACATGAAATGGAACATTGTGACTGGTTGCTAAATTAGGCCGCACCTCAGTTATGTTGTGGATAGGGTCATTATTCTGGGAGGTCATGTTATTGGCTATTCTAAGCAAAAAATTGTATATGTACGTGTCCTATTCCGAACGGTTTCCGAGATAGAGCTACTTCACTGTACAGTACACTGTACACTGTACAGACGAGCAACACGCCATGTCCTCACACGAGTTGCACCGAGGTAGAGCTACTTCACTGTACAGACGAGCAACACGCCATGTCCTCACACGAGTTGCACCGAGGTAGAGCTACTTCACTGTACAGACGAGCAACACGCCATGTCCTCACACGAGTTGCACCGAGGTAGAGCTACTTCACTGTACAGACGAGCAACACGCCATGTCCTCACACGAGTTGCAAAGTGCGTTGATGTTGACGGTGGAACTTGTTTTACTAGGCAAACTGTACCAACACTGTCATTTGAACTGTAAGTACCGGTGTTAGAAACTACGTAATATCTGTTTCTTATCAGTTTTGGAACTGTACAGTGATATCGGAAAAGTAAAGTATTCATTATGGAAACATGAAAATGAAATACAGAATCTTGTGGTTTTAAGTTTTACCTAGACAAGAGATGTATTTGAAACTTTCACAGCGATCATATGCAATTAAATCTTATCTAGCTATCAGCTGTGTCAGTGTGGAGTTAATATACCGACGTTTCAGAAGACTATCTATTGCTAATAGTTTATTTGATGATTATCGCGGTTGGACATTACGCAGCACGCAGTCGTTTAAATGCAGCGTGAAGACGTAGTGTTAATTACATCAACCCCCACATGTCTCCGAAACGTCTGGCGTGGGATGTACTCTGTCGGTGACGCAGTGAGTAATTAACTACAATAACGGAATGTTTGAAAATTCAGTAGCCTAAAAAAATGGCTTTTGATTTTAATAAAGCGTTCATATTAACGTAACGGCCAGTTCATTACCATCAGTATATGTATTGACTATTGTTTGGGAGCCCCGTAAGCAGTCTGAACTCTGCCATGCGTGTACTTGAAGTACGTATATCTTGTTCACGATACGATCTTTGCAACCTTCCATATAAAGCAGTACTGGCTTCTGCGTGACCCACTTTATGGTAGTCACGAGCCATATATGGTCCATGGCCATGCCCAGAGATGTAGCAGCAGCAGATTAATAATAATAATAGTAGAAGTAGTAGTAGTAGTAGTAGTAGCAGCAGCAGCGAGTGATGACATCACTGGTGTAACTTATACGGAAGGGAGGGGTAATGGTTAGGCATCTTCCCCGGGTCGCGGAGCTGCTGACTTCAGGTGTTCAGAATTTAATTATTAATTTTGTACCTTATTTCGTATTTTTCATATAAATATTTAATACCGTCATGGTGATCCAGCTTCTGTTCGTTTCTTGCTTGTCACAACGTGAAAATGGAAGCGATAGGTTCTTCCGAAACATATGTTTCAGGACTGCGCGGCGTTACAATCCAGAAGACCGTACTCTTCAATACAGTATCAGTTTAAACGCCTTTGTATTATTGCAAAGTAATTGCGAATTTATTTTAAGCCTGCTTTCCTTATTTTGAAAAAGAGAAGAAAAGTAGGTTTATGAGATCAGCATGATGTCTGTGTATCCCCCCCCCCCATCAACTTTGGAGGGCCTGATATATCATGGCATCTGAGCCCATCCGATCGGCTCACATATCGTTGCCAGGCCTCGGTAAAAACGTTACCGTGGCCGCGAATACACCCGCAACAGTAGAGGAATTGTTGGACACGTCGTTTTCTTTGCGAACCATGTCGTATGAAAGGAAAGTAGGCGATCAGTTCTCAGAACTTCCTGTTTTAAAGTTTAAAACAGTTTCTTACAATTAAGTCTGGATGTGCGAGGATTTGTGGTGGCACAGAGCTGATTTTGGGCGGGATGAGGGAATGTAGCCCCATAATATTGTAGCGAGTACTCAGGGTCTTAAGGGGCCCATACACATACGAGTATGGGTCGCGAGTCCGACTCCGCTCGGGTTCCAATGAGCCAAACTCGTCCGTGTTTGGTGAAATTATTCCGACGTGTATGGGCCCCCTTAGACTGCACCTCGGCTGTCCAGAATCTTAAGTTGGACTGTGATGTTACTGGTCCTTGTAATATTACACCATCCATTACGCATATGATGAATCGAATTTGTATTGGCTCTAAAATAAACACGTGTGTGGTTGAACATGACGTGGTGTAGGCTGCCAGACTTAATTCAGACAGATTGCTACAGCTGTGGGTGCAGTTAATCTTCGCTGTAGCGCAGTCGTCATACAGCAACATTACGGGGCTGTATACAGGTTCTTCAGGAAACTACCCCCCTACCAATTTGGTGGGCAAGTGTGACTCATCATGGTCTTGTGTATTTAACGATGGCTACAATAAGGGATAATGAAACAATTTAACCAGTAATCTATAGTATTGTACTTTGAGGGGCTTCATGTCCGATGGCGATGTTAGATACACACGTGCACATAGATTGTGGCAGTTATGTAACACGTAAAATGCTTATTCCTGCACACAATCATTCCGAGACGAGTCCCCGACGGAAGGGAAGAATACGCAAGAACGTTGGAAATCCGGTCTGAACGCAGATCCTCACTTTCCTGCTACAGACTTCGAATCCTACAAATTTTGTGTTATTAACATTATGTATTGACTGGAAGGCCGAGGGCACACCACGGAAACACGCAACCGCAATTTCCGAGAAATGAGCAGGCAGCTGGTTTCCGGATTAGCAGACGCACAGCGAGGAAACTTGTGTTCGATTAGTCGCTCACATCTTAAGTGGGTACGTTGTTCCGACGTAATGCACGATTGTATTTTTTTTTTTTAATTTCGTGCACTTACCGTCTGCAATGGAAGATAATAATACTGATCCTGTCATAATATGGTGGAAGTTGAGACTGGTCGAGACGGCGTGAGAAGAGAGGACGACGATCATAAGGGAAATATTGGGATGTTAATTAAGGTCAATTCATTTTAATCAGGAAATAACGCATTCACACGCGATACGAAATTTTGACATACAGTGCAACAGTTTTAGGAAGATAGAAGACACCTAATGATGGTCGTATACAGCCGAACCTTGTAATGTGGAAGAAGGGTGACTGTATAATAAGTTGTATTTAGGACGGAAATGTGAAATAAACTGTATATTAATGTAACAGGATGCTTAAATACAAAATTAGGAAAAGAAAACATCGGGTGCATCCGTACTTCTGGAACAGTTTAAACTGAGGCGCTGTATTATTTCGAAAAAAACTTAGCCTGAATCCAGACTCCTTCGTCTCGTGAGAAATTTTTTCCCAAACCAAATTACTTTGTCCCGCCTAGCACAGTCTGGGTGGCGTTTGTCATATATACCGGGCTCTTGCCCAGTTAACTGCACAAAAACAAAATTAGCAGCTTCGTCAAACTTTCGTGCCATCTCAAGAAACAAATGAATCATTGACGCACGTTATAGAACAGCTGACACTATGAAACCACGCGGCAACGCAATTATGAGAAGACTAGCATTCGCCGTTGCCTGGAAATTGAGTTTCTCGGTCTCTCCGCGAGTTGCGTTGCCGTTTCGACAATTTGCGCAGTACCATTCACTAACATACGTTAACTCAGGCTGATGATAATTGTCGCAAATCGTGGTTGCGTTGCGGTTGCCAGTTTCCTTGGTGTCTCCTAGCCCTGAAGACTACACGGCGTCACATCTCGAAGACTGCAATGTGTGACCATTATATCATGTTGCAAAGAGCCCGCCACTACCCAGAGCGTTGGCGCCTACCCAGGCGAGGCCTGTGACTGGATACATGGCTGCTTTTTATCAAGTAGGTCACGTTTTGAGGTCAGGGTAGAACTGTAGTGAATGTCTTCTTGCGAAAATGCGCAGGCCAGCGGACGAAGTTATTTTTTTTATCTGTGACCAATGCAGTGCAGTCCCAGCAGATGGGAAACAGTTTTTAGGGCAGCCTTGCAAGTTACATTTGTAGTCTGTTGAGTGAGTATACTATCTATGCGTGGTATAGTTAATTCTTGATCACCCAGTGCCAGGTCAGTGAGTACCGGGAGCTGTTTTTCCGGGGGTAAAGCGGCCGGGACATGAAGCTGATCACTCAGTTCAGTAGTGCCTAGTGAAAACTACGTGGATCTATACATTCACTCCCCCTTACGTTTTATGGCGTGGTGGTGCTTAATTAATTAAGCACAGGGAGACCTTCACCTTACTTTATCTTAGGGTGTCACTTTTACCAGGGAGCGTGTAGCATAGCCGTGACACTAACTTGTTCAGCGGGACTTTCGTCAGGGTGAAACGACCTCCAGCCCCAAGTCCCCGAATGAAACTTAACAGCACTGAGCTGTTTCACAGCTGACGTTCTGACGCTGTATATCAACAAACGTCGAACCTTGGGGGGGTCCGACATTGGCACTGAGATGCTTTTACTGTGACAGACTTTGAAAAACTTCCATTTCCATCTCAATGACAGTACTATTGTTGCGTTGCCTTCAGCAGCTGAAGTAATTTCACAACCCTTTTAATCTGTCTCCCTCCAATATTCATTGGCATTCCCGATTTCTGAGGGGCTTCTGAACCCTCCCATCCGGACTACGAATTACTTGCAGTTGCTCATACATCAGAACGCGAAAGGAAATGGAGAAATGACACAGATGATGAAAAAGAGTATTTCTGTGTCGATGTTGTGTGTAAATTGCATCAGACGCAGAGAGGAAATGAAGATGTAGGAGCGTTCAGTGATGCTCTAGTGGGTGGGAACGGATGTCGCTCGAGTGCAGAAACACTGTGTGCAGTTTGTACTGCAGGAACATTTTGTGCGGTTTCAGATTCAGAATGAAGACTATGCATTGTCTTTCTCTTTCCTTTCCGAGGTTTTATTTACCCTTTGTGGATGCTGACGGTTGTTTATAGTGTTGAGAACTGCGGGCCATTGGTCCCTATCCTCAGCCATATGAATCCTGTCAATATTTTTAACACTCTGTAAGGGCCCCCATACACACACAGTTTGGCCTCCAGTTCGGCCTGCACAGTTGAAGACTGAAAGGCAAAACTGACGTGAGTGGCCGGCCGGCCAGTCGTTTGGACTGTTGGCCTGTGGGAAACCCGTCCGTCCGTCCGTCAGTTCTACCTGCAGGACCGTAGCACGTGACGTGTATGACTCAGCAATATAGGCTGGAAGACCGTGATTGTGGCATGAAGCCTGCCGCTTTATCTGCGCGTGTATGGGGAGGAAAGGGAGGGCGTAAACTGTCACAGTTTTGCCTGTTAAGGTCGATCGGAAGGCCAAACTTTGTGTGTATGGGGGGCCTAAGAACCGTCTTCAATTATCCTCACTTCCGAGAACGTGTTTTGGGGGTACTTTTATTTAGTGTATTTCCTTCGATTTCGATGTTTTAAAAAAATCCTGGGGGAGGAGGCAGATGACTGCCCTGACACTTAGATCCGCAAGGGTGGCATGTTGCCGGAAGTGATACCGACGTATCACAGTGGCTATAACGGTTTTCAGTCCTCTTCGTTAAGGCCAGTGATGACAGACGCACGCAACGTCTATGCCTTAGTGGGATTCAGACCAACAACTCTAGCCTGCCCTTGAATCAGAATTGTGCGCGCTTTAAGTCACGTGACTGTGACCTCTTTCTAGTACCAGCTAATCTAGTGTCTGCTGTAATGAAGGTACAAGGGATGTCACCAGCTCTGGAACCTGCCCAGAATCCTATCCGATGGGTACTGGGGACTGTTTCTCGGGGATAAAGTGGCCGTGACGTGAAGCTGACCACTCACCTCCATCTAATGCCTAAATTAATGTATGCAGCTGTTCATGGTCCCCCCTACGTATTCATGGTTTAGTGCGTTATGAAATATTTGTGCGGGGAACTTAATGCCTTGTGGTTCTGGCCGCGCGGAAGGATACAGGCCCCTTTCTGTAGCCTCAAATGAAGTCCCACTTGTCGGTAGTTGTAGCTGGGGTAGTGACATCATTCATTTGTGACCTTATACCCCGCATGCGCAGTACCAGCAGTAACTCGACTTGCTTTGTTTACGTAAGAACTTTGATGTTTGCATGCATTGGTATGTCCTCTGCTTGCGGATGCAGGAAACGTTCTCCTGGTATGGACGGTAGCTGCAAATATACTGAATAAGCTGTCGCGGACTGCCAACAAGCAGTGGTCCTCCAACTTGTTCGTTCGCCCTGAAGCTGAGATCTCACCATAAAAAAACCGCTTTTAACGAAATGTTACACAGGCCCACGGACTCGGATTATTAGGCCCCCATGCACACACAGTTTGGCCTTCCGATCGACCTTAACAGGCAAAACTGTGACAGTTTCCCCCCTCCCTTTCCGCCCCATACACGCGCAGATAAAGCGGCAGGCTTCATGCCACAATCACCGTCTTCCAGCCTATAATGTTGAGTCACACGTCACGTGCTACGGTCCTGCAGGCAGAACTGACGGACTGACGGGTTTCCTACAGGCCAACAGTCCAAACGATTGGCCGGCTGGCCGCACCACACACATCAGTTTTGCCTTTCAGTCTTCAACTATGCAGGCCGAACTGGAGGCCAAGCTGTGTGTGTATGGGGGCCCTTACGAACGACGTACTCGAAGGAAAATGGAGAAGGGATTTGGCACAGAACTAGGATGAGACGGAATGGACTGGATTTATATGGCTCAGTATAGGAACCAGTGGCGGACTCATGTGAACACGGTATTGATACGTAAAATTCTGGGAATTTCTTCAGTGGCTGAGCTGCTGTTGCCTTGTCACGAAGGACATGAGTTAGTTGATGCATCTTGGAAACATCAGTTAGTATTTCAAGGAAGACTAGTTTCTTGGCCACTGTTTTCCTTGCTGTTTGCTTAACGTTTCCTTGGAATATGAAATAACAGACTGCGGTATAACAAACCGTTCGTTAAGTTCGACTAACCGAAGTGTGGCGATCATATTTGTTTTTCTTTATGGTTTCATAACGACGCTTTCAATATGCCAGAACACGGCGTAGGGTGGTAGGACGATTAGCGAATAATGAAACGAAAAGGATCCGTATGGGTGTGAAACTTGGTCTCTGACATTAAGGGAGGAACATGGACTGAGGGTGTTGAGAATATTTGGACTGAAGAGAGATGACCGAGGGTGCTTGAGAACAGGGTGTTGAGAATATTTGGACTGAAGAGAGATGAAGTGACAGGAGGTTGGAGAAAACTGCATAATGAGGAGCTTCATAACTTGTAATCTTCTCCAAGTATAATTAGAATGATCAAGTCAAGGAGGATGAGGTGGACAGGGCATGTAGCACGAGTGGGGGAGACGAGGAATGCGTATATGATATTGGTGGTAAAGCCAGAAGGAAAGAACCACTGGGAAGACCAAGGTGTAGGTGGGTGGACAATATTAAAATGGATCTTAGAGAGATAGGATGGGATGGTATGGATTGGATAGATCTGGCTCAGGATAGGGACCAGTGGAGGGCTCTTGTGAACACGGTAATGAACCTTCGGGTTCCATAAAATGCTGGGAAATTCTTGAGTAGCTGCACAATTGGCAGCTCCTCCAGAAGGGCTCAGCTTCATGAGTAATTAAGTAAAGGATCTGGAAGGAAGCCGTCGCGGTCCCGCCGTTTACGTTGAGAGACCCAGAAATGTCATGACAAGTGTCAAGTGAGGGCAGTCGGTGGCCCGACCGGCACTAGAATACAAGGCAGACGTGATGCCGCTTTTAGTTGAGGACATTTTGAAAGAGGGACCTGGTGCCTGCATGTTGAAGGCAGAATGTGATGCCGTGTAGTCTGTTAAAAATTTGCTGACGTTTCGGAAGAAACTTCTTACCTCATCTCTAAGGTAGAAGATAGTTGTAATCTTACACTGAAGATTCTCCTGCGATGTGATGCTGTATAATCTGGTAGAAAATTAACAGAATTTTGTATGAACCTGTTGTCTCCATCTTCAGGGTAGAATAATAGTGGCCACGATGCCATAGATTCTACTAGACCGCGGACCCCGCTCCGCAGTACGCAAGACATGGAATGTTCATTAGAAACGGTAGTAATTTTCTACCACACTACACAGCGTCACATCTCAGAATATAATAATCTTCATATAGATTCTAAAGGGCTCTGACGATGGTGTATAACAATAAAGAATTATTGGTTTTTGGAAACTGGATCTGTTTCCATGCTTAGGTAAGTGGGGAGAGACTACTCTGTTGGGTCCCATAGTTACTGCATCTAGTGAGGACGGAAATAGGTGCAGATTCTGAAACATTGCGTTCTCAGTTTGTTTAAGAATATCGGACGATGGTCATAGTCAACAACCCTGTAATTCTGAGGATAATGTTCATGTTCACTGCCATAAGGACCCAAAATAACAGCCACAAAACGTTCCTGGACCATGCGATTTTGTAACCGCTGCCGCTGAAATTGTAGGAAGGGACCAGAAGTTCTGTATTGTCTGATCGTGATGACCTCATGGGGGGGGGTCGTACCTGCCAATAAAAGTGAAGGATGACTTCTGCCTTCCTCGCCCTAGCCCCTNCCCCCCCCCCCTCATTCGCGTGCAGCTCTCAACGGTGTTACGGACAGCAGGACACTCACGCAGGATGACATGTCACAAGCTCGCCGTGTCGGCTGTCATCCCTACTACACCTTGCGACAACTTCCGCCCAAGATACAATTCTGTCCACACCCTGGAGTGCATAGGCCCTTTTAATTTCATTACATTAGGTCTCGTAAGTTAGGGGCTCTATGCTACAAGCCGGAAGGTCGCAGGTTCTATTCCCGATGAGGTCATTGGATTTTTCAGATGACATAATCTTTCCAGCCGCACTATGGCCCTGGGGTCGACTCAACTACTAACAGAAATGAGTACCAGTTATCTTCCTGGGGGTAAAGGGCGGCCGGCGCATAAAACTGACAACCTCACCGTCATCTGTGAGTCTGCTGTCTTAAAAATGCTCGACGTCTCACAACCCTGTGGGTTTCCACGGCCTGTTACAGGGATAGCTTTACCTTTTTTTTTTACATTTTTCTCGTAAGCTGTTTTCCCTTCAGACTGACAAATTTTATTTTTTGTTTGTGGATTATTTTAGAACACTTCAGTCACCCGTATCAAACACCGATGTCACGAAAAGTGGAGCTGTACCTTCGCTCCCCATACGTCTTCATGGCATAGTGCCTTAGAAATTAAGCACAGAGACGACTTTACCTTCAACATCATATAGAATATATAGCTCACCATTCACCTCAAACTAGTGCCGAGGTCAAGAAAATGTTCTACATCCACTCCCTCATACTCCTTCATGGCATAGTGCTTAGTTAAGCACAGGGACAGCTTTACTTTTACGACTCATTTGGTAGATCTTACCGAAAAAAAAAAGGAAGTTCGTTGTGCAGTATTACCTATGTTTCGGAAGAAGTTACTGCCATCTTCTTCAGTTCACTCGATTTCACACATGAAATAGGCTAATATTAATCAAAAGTTCCTTTTTGGCATACGTACAAATCACTATAACAGCATATTGTGTTTCTAGACATCATCCATCTTCTTGTGTTTATGTAAAACACAACGTTTCGGAGACTGGATTCTGTCTCCGTGTTCAGGAGGTCCGGAGATAGTGACTAGCTCTATCGAAGTGGTCTGAGTGAGTAGGTTCCACCTGAAGACGGAAACAATCCAGTCTCCGAAACGTTGTGCGTTTTAGACAAAAGCAGGACGACGGATAATGCCCAGAAATATAATATTTGTGTTAATTAACCTACCTTCGTCACAAAGTGTAGATCTTATTCGCTTTAACAAAAGTTTAATACACATTTAACGAAACAGATCTGGACAAAGATAAATACTTCGGTTAGAATAGCAGTGAAAGCGGATGTCCTTATGTGACAGTACGTGAAACGGAAATGCTACAAAGGAGACTTCATAACGAAGCCAGATGCTATCTCGCTCCGGCGATTCGTATCTTCAAAGGGACAATGAACATGTTTTCAAAACACGACCTGTATGAGGGGTTATCTATCAAAGGGACACACAGTAACAGATTTGTGATACACAAATTAATGCCTTATTATTTGTTCCGTTACAACTTACATTTGAGGTGCCTGAGTTTGACTCCCTGTTCCTGCGCCCCAACATCTCGCTCACATTACGAGCCCTGTAGTACAAGACTCGTGTATTGTAAAAGGTAAAGCTATCCCTGTAACAGGCCATGGAGGCCGATAAAGTTGTGAGACGTCGAGGCTCCCACATATTCTAGACCAGTGTCTCTCAACCGCCGGGCCCTCGTCTTACAGAAAAAAGAATTTACCGGGCCGCGGTCTGACAAGGGTTGAGAACCACTGTTCTAGACAGTCGGCTCACAGATGGCGGTGAGGTTGTCAGCCTTACGCGCCAGCCGCCCTTCACCCCCAGAAAAATTCCTGGTACTCATTTTTGTTAGAGGCCGAGTCGACCTAAGGGCCACATTGCTCCTGGATGAATTAGGCCAATTTAAATATCCATTGACTTCATCGGGAATCGAACCCGCGACCTAGGCTTGTAGCATAGTGCCTCAACCATTTTAATTATACTTGTCGTGTCACTGCTACCACTAATTACTGATCATGTGATTTCCAATCATCCTCTCCCATTTCTCTTCATATTTTATTATATATATATATATATTCTTTACCAGCGCTCTTTATTCTTGCATCCTGCTATCCTCCAAATTCGTATTTCAGCGTCCATGTACCTGCACCTCAGCAGATCACTTTCCTCATTGATGAATATGAAGCGAATTCCCTGTTCGTTGTTCCCCCCCAACACCCTTCATCTATTTATAATATACAACAGGTAGCTACGAAAATACGTGGAAAGTATTACTCAAAATAATACGGAAAAATTTGTATAATCAAACCGCCGAAGTTTTCAGCGCAGAAGTTTAATCTTCGTGACAAAGGGGCGAATATTAAAATCCAAGGTCAGAACTGTGCTGATCTTAGTTCTCATGAAAGGAATTATTCATTGCGAAATTAATGAATTAAACACTTGAAGACGGGGATTTTTTTTTCTTGGCACTACAGCCCCAGTGGGCCTAGGCCTACCTCCATGAACTTCTCCGTTCGGATTTTCTAGATCTTACACCTACGGTAGGACTCCTTGGGCGGGTGATCAGCTCGTCACAACGCCTCTACCTATACACAAACACAGAAAACCGCACACAACCATCCATGCCCTGAGTGGGATTCGAACCTACGATCCCGGCTTCCGAGCGAGCGAAGACAGTGCATGCCTTAGACCGCTCGGCTACCGTGACCGGCGAAGACGGGGATTAGTCTCATCAAAATCAATATTGATATTGTTGCGTTATAGACTGTAGAAGACTGATACCTTGCAGAAGGAAGCAGCAGGTTCCTTTGAAACACTGATATATATGTACCAGACGGCAATTTTCAGTCACTGTCTGCAGAACTTCACATCTCAGGTTACGAATTTCCCCACGAAACAAGCAATGAACCAAATGTTGCATTCTTGGGAAAGGACGCTGAATCTCTGGCCGGACTTGACCCGTTGTGAGTCATTCGTGTCTTCGAAACTAAAATCGCAGTTGAAACTTCCGCCGGGCCATTGCAACTAAAATGCCATGATACTTTCTAGGAAAACGGTTACCCGCAGTGGCGTGCGTGTCTGTATAAAATCAGAAGGGGGACTATCTTGCCATGAAGGCGTATGGGGGAATGGATGTATAGATCCACATTTTCTTGACCTCGGCACTGGTTGCAGGCGTAAAGCGGTCGCTTTACCCCTGAGGAAAGAGCCCCCGTTGCCCATTGGATAGGAGGTTGGGTGGACCCCAGAGCCGGTCTGGACGACGTGGAGAAGTAAAAAGTCTTACCCCCACAAGGACTTGAACTCCGACCCCTTGGTTGTGTAGCCCGTAGTCAGTCGCTATACCGGCTCATCTGGATAATTAGTGCATAGTGAATTACAAGGAAGAGATACTATCTCGGCACTTACCTAGAAGGACTGAGAAAACCCACTACAACCTCCCGTCAGGATTGTCGGTGTGTGGCGGAGATTAAACCGGACACCTTCCGAATTCAAATCAGAGACGTTGCAGCCCGAGCTAACTTGTTTGGTTCGGGACTCATACATCGCTGTTGCTGAAACAGAGATTACACTTCTACATAATCCATTGTGACGGCCGCGCCATAGCTCAAGCGGTTAGTCGCTGGCTTCCCACCCCGGGTTCGATCCCGGGTCTGGTCAAGTGGGATTTGTGGTGGTCTTAGTGGCGCTGGGGCGCGTGTTCTCCGAGTACTTCATTTTCCCCTGCCAATCTTCATTCCACCAAATTCTCCATCATCATAATCACCCGGGGCAGGCTACAATAGGCCGATGAGTGGACCCAGTTGGACTCCACCCCCCACTAAGCAAATTAAAAAAAAATTGGGGCGGTATAGCGAAGGGCCGGACGACCGAGATTCGAAGCCCGGCAGGAACAAGATTTTTTTTTCTTTTCCACAACTTCCAGACCGCCCTTGGGTTCTATTCTATCCAGTGGTGGAGATTTCCTCTAGAGTAAATCAGTTTAGGTGTGACGGTGACTGCTCACGTCCATCTAGTACAGAGGTCAAGAATGGTGGAGCTATACCTCCACTCCCCTAAATGTCGTCAGGGCATATTGCTTAATTAATTAAGCCCAGGGACAGTTTTTACCTTTTTATTGCCCGTGCAATAGAACGTGTAGTGTATTCGGGCGAGCTTTTAACTGGGTTTAGGATTGTAGGATGTGTAAGTGTTGTAACAGGACCTTAGTTAATGCGTCACCCTCCCTCCCATAGTCCAACTAGAACCGATTTTTTCCACACTTCTTACGCGCAACCGCAGACCATGTTTAGGATTCCCAACAGTTCTACAATCGTTGAAACGTTAGGGCCAGTATTACGTGTTTCAGTTTTTTAGTCCTGTTGAACATTCTGACATAGGAATCGTGCGTGATATACAGCGCTCTCCCTCCCTCGTGGCACTATTCAGCAGCAGCCAAGTGACGTTGTCATTGTGGCGGAAGCACACGGGCAAGGTCGTGCGTTTCAGGGTCAAGGCGTGTCCCATTCGCGCATTGCCGCGAAAGAATTCTCTCAGTTCCAGGAAATCACTTAGTGGAGGCCGAGAATATCTTTTTAAGGCGTTCTAGATTACAATAATCAGCCCCAAAAGCCAGTTGATAGTAAAGATATTGAGGTAGAGCCATCCTTGTAACGGTCCAGAGGGTTGAGAGACGTCGGAGCTCCCACATTTTCTGGACAGTCGGCTCACAGATGGCGGTGAGGTTGTCAGCCTTACGCGGCGGCCGACCTTTACCCCCAGGGAATTTCGTGGTACTCATTTCTGTTAGAGACTGAGTTGACCTCAGGGTCATAGTGCGGCTGGAAGGATTAGGTCAACTGAGAAATCCAATGACATCGGGAATCGAACCCTCGACCTTCCGGCTTGTAGCATAGTGCCTAAACCAAACTTTACCTTGCGTCGCGATATCACAGCGATATGTGGCTGTTCGACTGTCCCTCTAATGATGCACACATAGGAGTGTTCGGACGCTGTCCCTAAGTGATAGTTGGAAGCGGCAGGTAATTGCCTGCAATCATCTTAATTGACTTCCATGATCATGCATTAAGAATCGTTTTAATAAGCCTCGTGTAATGATATAGCCGAATCCATGCAACTATGAGACATTTCATCATAATTTTTAGAGATGATATTTACACAATATAAAAAGTGAACCCATAATGTGAATGCAGGATTTGAACATCCTGCATCGGCGTTTTCCTTGCTGCGAACTTCATGCTGGTTTCTTGCTTGGCCTTATTCTTCGACCTTGGAAGATGGAGGTGATGTGTTCCTCCGAAATGTCTGTTGAGTCAACGGACTACATGTAGTTGTATCTCAGAAGACAGAACTGGACATTATCTGGAACCAAATAACCATATTTCTCAAATGAAGGTTTGACGCGTTACCACTGTCTTAACCCGCTGCGTCTCTTTAAGAATGCGAAAATCGAGTTTTATAAAAAACGCGTAATAATGAATGCCTCCAGGGGGGAGGAGTCTGCAGAAGCTGATAATCGCAATTTATTTTATGTAGTTTCTTTAACGACGCGTCAGTAACGCATACAGTGTAGCAGGCTGATAATTATTAATTTTATGGTTTATTTAATGATGCTGTCACTCACGCTGTATAGCTGTAATGCGTTGACCTCAGCTTGCTCCTTGCACGGTGCGTACTGAACATATCTTTACCCTGAAGAGAAAGAAACTAAGTTCTTCTGAAACGTGGGTGGACCTCTGCTTTGTTACACGGTGTCTGCTCATAGTCTCCGCTGTGGAATGTCAGATCAGCCAACATTCTGGTACAAGTTTCATGACAAGAACTTTACCATTTCGGTCGCGATGTGAGAAAACAAGTTCTAGGAAGAACTAATCGCCTACATTCATTTGATACGACACGGACCGCATAGAAAACGGCGCTTCTAATAGTTTTGTTGTTGCCCGTGTATTCTTTGCAGCGGTAACGTTTTTACCAAGCCGTTACCTAGCAACGATAAGGGGATGCATAACAGACACGGACCGACGAGAGGGATTTATGAAATACGCCGTTGGGATGGGTTCAGGTGCCATGATATACACTAGCGGAGGGGATACACAGAAGGCATGGAGATGGCGTAAGCCTACTTTTGTTTCTTTTTAATGAAGGAGACCGAAACAGTCGCAATATAAACCCTTGCTATTGATACAACGTTATGTAACCTAGGAACCTACAGACCACGTGGATTAAGGAAGAAACGTTTGAGCGCCCTATAATTAGATGTAAATGTGATCTGTGTTACTTTCTGTTGCAGACATTGCCATGGACTGGTCTGACCATGCGCTCTGGTGGCCGGCTCGAAATACGTGGCTCACCAGGACACGCTCCACGCTGGATCAGTACGGAGTTCAGGCAGATGCCCTCCTCAACTTCACACCAATGCACAAGACCTTGAGGGTCCAACTGCCTGATCTGCGTTACCTTGACTGCAGGGTTAACTTCTCGATTAAAACATTTAACTGTGTCGTGAACCTGTGCAAGGAATTGGGTAAGAAAATGTAGCACCCACTTTCTTAATTAAGTTAATGTTCAAATATATTTAACCCTTTAAAGACCGAATTTCTTCTGAGTAATATATAAAAATTGAGTTCGTACCTCACAGGAAACACATTACGTCTTCGCTACAAGGACCAACCGGTTAATGCTGTTTAGGGAAATAATCGCTGTTTATTGTGAGAACCATACGGAACCCACAAATACACTGTGGCCTGAATTCAGTTTTAGTATGTTAAAGGAGGTGGTAAATATAGTCACGACTGGGCTTTAAAGGATTAATGCAGAACGTGGGTAAGGGAGCCAGGATAATTCAGTCGGTATCGCGCTGGTCGGCTGGGACTTGATTCCCGGTAGGGTCAGCAGGTTTTTCTCTACTCCAAAGCGTCCAGACCGACTCAGCCTCCTATTCAGAGGGGTGTTTCACCGGGCATAAATGGACCGGAGCGTGAAGGTGACCGCTGACTTCTATCTAGTGCAGAGGTAAAGAATTGTGGATCTATACCTTCACTACCCCGTACGTCTTCATGGCGTGGTGTTTAATTAAGCACAGGAACAACTTTACTTTTTTTTTTTCAAGAACATGGGCACCGCAATGAGTTTTTGCAAGTAGGAGGGGGGGGGGCAGAAAACGTGCTTACAAATTTACATTTAATCTCTTTAAGACTATTCTTACAGACGGCCCAAGCGTGATCAGGATACAAAAAATATATTAAAACAATAATTATAATTTCCTCCTCTTTTCAGTATTTTATTTAAAAATTTGGGGTGGGAGGCAGATGCCTGTCTTGTCTCCCTTCCAGGTTTTGAAATTAATATGACGAGCTGGGGACAGCATAGTCGGTATAGCGATTGGCTAGGGGCTGGACGACTGAAGTGTCGGAGTTCAAGTCCCAGTAGGATCAAGAATTTTCTCCAAATCGTCCACACCGGCTCTGTGGTCCACCCAACCTCCTAGCCAGTGGATACCGTGGCGTGAAGCTGACCACTCACCTCCAACTAGTGCTAAGGTCTAGACAATGTAGATCTATACATTCACTCCCCCATATGCCATTAATATGTGGTATATTTCTTTCTTAATTCTGATAAAATATTGGGGGATACCTGCTTCCCTCTGCCCCACCCTGTCTATCACGATAAGAGAGCTATTAAATGCTACGTAGAATATATATAGGAAAGGTTCAGATGCCACTGTTTTGCCTTAGACACATTATTGTAGTGCCATGTTATTTCAAGAGTGAAATTTCCTTTATCTGCCATGTACGTAGGTAGGTGGAACCAGCTGTTGTTGAGTGTCTTGTGACGTCAGTAGCTTGCATCACATGACCAGTATCACTCCTAACAAAATGGCTGACAACGATATGTTGTTTCGCCAGCGTGCTGTCATCGAATTTCTAGTGAAAGAGGAAATCCCTGCTTCAGAAATTCACCAGGGACTTCAGCGTGCTTATGGAGGTGTGTGCATGGGTGCAAGCAGTGTTCGAAGATGGGCAAAACATTTTAAAGATGGGAACACCAGCATCGAAGATGAGCCTCGGAGCGGTCGTCCTCGAACAGCCTCAACTGAACGCAACAAGGAAAGAGGGGATGAGATCATTGAAGATGACAGGCGTGTGACTGTGGACACAATAGCCTGAAAACTTGGAATATGGCACAGTGCAGTACAGGAGATGATTGAAAGCTTGGGCTATAGGAAAGTTTGTGCTCGTTGGGTCCCGCGGTTATTGACCGAAGATCACAAAGGTCAGCGAAAAGCCATCACCTCAGAACTGCTGCAGAGATATCGACACGAAGGCGATGATTTTATTTTTTGCTCTGTATTGTGACAGCCCCCTCGTTGGTGTCTCCACCTTATCGTGGTGAGGGGGTTTGAGTATGCCAAGGACCCTGAGAGCTATACCAGCGGTAGCGTAGCTACTGGCAGGGCCTCCCTTGCTGGACAGGTCAAAGGGTAGGCATCAGACGAAGAGAGACACCAAAAACCAAAAACTGATGCCGGAAGCAGCGTCATCAGCAGCGACTTGAAGCACAGAACAAATGATGCTCGAGATGGTTCAAGTTCGTATAGCAACAGGCGTGACCAGAGTGGTTTGAACGGCTGTTGTACTGCGATGTGGAAAGCAAATGGAAAAACTACCACATTATCACTTTTCCTGGATAGTCTCTTTCCAAAAACAGAAGATCACATTAAGTGGAGGAACTGTTTTGGAAGAGACTGTGGACCTGTCATATGACAGTTACTGATCAATCAATCAATTGTGACAGGTGACGAAAGCTGGTTTCACCATTTTGAGTCTGAAACGAAACGGCAGAGTATGGAATGGCACCACTTGCATTCTCCATCAAAAAAGAAGGCAAAGACAGTGCCATCAGCTGCGAATGTGATGGGCAAACCATCAGTGCTGCTCATTATGTCCAGACGCTGCACAAGCTCCGTCGTGCATTGCGCGATAAACGTATTGGACGAAACATCATCATCCTGCATGACAACGCTCGCCTCACATTGGAAGTAATTGCAAAGATGGGGCGGGAAATTCTTCCACACCCCTCCTATAGCCGTGATCTGGCACCCTCCGACTACCATCTTTTCGGATTTATGAAGGCCCAGCTGTGTGGACAACGTTTTGAGACGAGGGAGGCAATTCAGAAAGCAGTGCGTCAGTGTCTTCGGATGGCTGGAACGGAATTTTACAGAAGGGGGAATTTTCAAACTCCCAGAACGCTGCGAGAATTGTGTACAAAGAAGTGGCGATTATGTGGAAAAATAAAGAAAGGTCTGTAGATTGAAGTGGTGTATTTGGTTTGTCAATAATGAAGCATGTTACTCTACAAAAAATTGTTGCTCATGACTTTCGGTACGACCTTCGTGGCATCATGGATTCTGTTGGAAGGGCAGAGTTCTGATTGCAGCTGAGCCTTATGTGATAACATGATTCTTCCTGTCCTTATGATTATTTCTTATGCTTCTTTGGGTCTTCAAACATTTCTTCTACAAAGTCTACACTGTATTGCTCTTTTAGGCAGCCATTTTGTTCTTCATCATCTCTTCCTGTGCTCTTGATTACAACTGATTATTTTGTTTTGAACGCCGATATTTCTACCTCAAATAATTAGCTAATTTTAAAGAGATTATACAAGAATCTTGTAATTCTATTAATTTATTTACATCTTCTCCCAGATACACTGATAGCTGTTATCCTGCTTTCTCACATGATGAAAACTCTCCTTTCATATCCAAAAGTTGTACTCATTTCAGTTATTCCTGAATATTTTCTTGTTTTTGAAGTACTCACATTTGTTTTTACATATCACATTATTGATCTGATGACACTGAGTTCACTAAGAAAGCTGCTGGCTCAAGCTGTAATGCTTCTCACTATTATTTTTAGTATTTTGATGCTGCTCAGCTTAAATCTCAGCCAAGACATACAAATGACGAAAGATGTAATTTGTTGTAATCTGTCTAGGTCATCCTCTTCCATGAGGTTAGTAGCCAAGAAATTGTTCTGAGTATACAGTGTTTTTCATCCTTTAAATATGATGTAATTAATTTTCTTTATGCTGTGATCATTTTAAATAAATAGGAGGCAAATAAAACAAATTCTGTGAATGCAGGTATGCGACACCCAGAAGAACTGTCATTCTGCAAACCGCTAGATCCAGATCACCTCAAATATAACCTGAAGGATCTCCCTGGAAACAAGAAGAGGCATTCAGACCCAAGAGGAGGACCAAACAATGGACTGCCACCAGCAGACACCAACACGTTCATTGCCAATAGCAGCCCATCTGGTTCTACAGGAAGTTTGGACAAGAGTTCGCCCCCTTTCATGTGTGCTCCTGTTACACCAACCAGGCATCATACATCAACACCCATCAGTTCCCCAGTTGGAACGGTCAGTTCATCCTCTGCATGGGCTGGTTGTTCTTGTCTGTCAAGTTAAATTGATGTCTGAAGCTCACTCCATTCGTTATTATAATTCCATGAATGTTTTAATGTTCTTTGTACAGATATTCGGGAATGCCAGACATTGCTCAAAATGTCAGAAGCAGCCTTTTGTACTAGAAAAACTATTGCTTTTTTCTCTGTTTTAAAATAAGGTTTCAGAATTATTAAGATCAGAATGAAAGAAAACGTTTACATAATATGGAACTTTACCATGTTAATAAATTATTCATTTCTAAAGATTACTCACTGATATATTGGGTTTTGGACTTTATCCATCATCCTGGTTTTTAAGATAACTAATAAAAACACGACGTTTCGGAAACTGGATCTGTTTCCGTCCTCAGGTGAAGGAAAAACACCTATTCTGTTGGGTCCATTAGAAAGAGCTAGCCTCAGTCACTGGACGTGATCGTGTTTTTCCTTCACCTGAGGACAGAAACAGATCCAGTTTCCGAAACGTCGTGTTTTTATTAGTTATCTTAAAAACCAGGACGATGGATAAAGTCCAAAAACCGAATATATCAGTGTGTTATACACTATCGTCAGAATCCTATAGTAACTACTAAAGATTACTGTCTTCAGGGATGTGAGCCTTGTAGTCTGGAGGAAAGGTACCAGTGTTTAGCAGAAACCTGCTTTCTCTATCTTTAGGGTGTATGTCTTCCTGTGAAACATTTCTGTTAGGCTGCATGTTGGTAATCTTCACACTCACCGCCATGAAAATCTAAAATCTTGCTTGTATACGTTTATTGGTTTTATGTGGTCATGGCTTATGATGTGGGAATATCCGTATTAATGGACAAAGAATTTAACTTGAATGGAACTTTTAGGTAAAGAGAACAAGAATTGGTTTTCTCGGGTTATAAAAGCTGTGTTATTTTTTAATTAGTAAGATATGATTTTGTGCATCAAAATCCATTCTCACAGATGCAGGGGAAACATGTTTTGAACCAGAGTTTTGTCGAGTATGGTACCCAGTCTTGTTGTCACAGTGACATAGTAGGACACAATTTCACTTTTACATACCATTAGTGCAAGGGCCAATTCTTTGCACAAGTTTTTAAGCAGACATAATTAATGAAAATATGTGTATATATTATGACAATATTACAAATATATACTTGTGTCGAGAATAAGCCTTTTTTATTAAATCAGGTATGCTGCTCACAAAAATTACGAAGTTCACACATGCATAGCTCTTTCCCCCCCCCCCTTTTTCAATTATTTTGTGTGAAATATATGAATTTACATATATCTTTTTATGCACTCTGAAATAGTGAAATTATTTTAATAAGAATCCACTTCTGTTCACTAGTAACACAATTTTTCTCACATTGTAATTGATAGAAATTATAAAATCATTGAGAAGAAATACAAAATTAAAAATGCATTGTTTAGGTTAAAAATTCAGTACATGAAACTCGACATGATGAAAAGAATCCATATGTCCACATATCGATTCAGAATATCAGAATAAATTTTAGAAGTTGGCATATTTTGTTACTGTACACTTGTTGACCATTATTTACCACTCTGACAGTGTGCACTGTTTGCTTTATGTTGTCGCCGAGCAATAAGACAGTGGTGCACATAGATAGCTTTAAGTATTACAGGAAACCACTCTTAAGATAGAGACAGTACATCACTCTGCAATGCTGATAACCACCAACCAGAGCACATAGTACCTTAACCCAGAAAACCACAATATGAATCTTTTCACTGTGGAAATCCAGAACTTCATCAAAGAGTTTGTGTCAGATTTTGCGATTTTAATTTGTATAGGAATTTTAATCATAGCTGTCTTTTATAATTTTCCTATCAGTCCTTTACAAGTTGTTCATTGTATCAATTTTCATTTGAACAGCAATCAGGAACATGGAAGAGAAATAATCATTCACCAGCTTTTGGGGAAATGAATGGTACATATCCATCAAATGCAAACAACAGTCTGACTCTTGATATGCTAAATGGGAGTGCTGATTCATCACTTGCCCACAGCCCTTCTGCACCAAGCCCAGATGCTCGAAATCGCCAACTTCGACCACGGACACTTGTTGAACGAGCACGAATGAATGTTGCGTAAGTTTTCCCACAAGACACCTGACATTTTTAAAAATATGTGGATGCTGACTAATGTGAATGCAGGAGATAAATTGTTATAACTATATATCTTACACATATTTGAGTTACACAACCCCATAGATACATTGATACAAAGTACTTTTTGTTTATTTACATCGTAAGCACTTTAGTAACTTTAAATTGTTTGAGCATTAGTATTGGATATACGGGATATATATTATCATACACTTAATATATTATGAATCATTTTTATTGTACATACTATTTTAGCTTCAGCTATACGTTGACACAAACAGAAGGTAAAAAGAAAGAAGGTAAAGTTGTCCTTAACTAATTAAGCCCTATACCATGAAGGTGTATTGGGGAGCAGATGTATAGATCCACATTTTCTTTACCTCGGCACTAATTGGAGGTGAGTGGTCAGCTATACTTCATGGCCACTTTACCCCTGGGGAAAGAGCCACTGATACCATTGAATAGGAGGATGGTTGGATCCCAGAGCCAGTCTGGAAAATGTGGAGAAGAGAGAATTCATGACCCTACCAGGACTCAAACTTCAACCCCTCAGTCCAGCCCTGGCTAATAATATTTTTTTCCCCATACGTGGGTTGTTTCACAAAGCTGTCAATGTAGAATATATAGTATTGAATGGCAGAGTGGCCGTTAAATTGGAAGGGATGTGGAAGGAAGCAGTCATGGCCTGATTGAACTAGTGCCCTAGCACTCTGCGGGAAAGACTGAGAAAAATCATGAAATATCTCAGTCAGGATAGTCGGCGTCCCAGTGGAGATTCAAACCAAGCATTTCCTGAATATAAGGCTAGAGCATCACTGCTGTAACGAGGAAATCAGTACGTAATGTGTCTGTTATAACGTTTGTGGTTTTAAAATTTAATGGCTGATCACAGTTATTTGTAACTTCTGTATTGGTATAGTTGACTAGTATACGTGTACAGTTTGCTGTATTTCAGATGTCTTCTTCGTTAACAACACATATCCCGTGCCTATACAGTGATTCATAAACTTCAATAATAAGTTAATGTTACTCAGTGACTTCTTTTCGACAGGTGGCTGGACTCTTCACTCTCGATCATGGAGCAAGGTGTAAGGGAATATGACACGCTGTGCCTCCGCTTCAAGTTTTATTCATTCTATGACCTGAACCCAAAATACGATGCTGCAAGAATTAATCAGATATATGAGCAAGCCAAATGGCAACTGCTTAATGAGGAGATTGACTGTACTGAAGAGGAGATGCTCATGTTTGCAGCACTTCAGGTATGTATTTCCGTGTGAGAGAATCGTCTGCATCCTTTTGATATTTCTGCTTCTGCGAAAATCAGTTACCATCCGAGAATCACTGCATGTCTCTTTGTCTTCTCAAGGTTCCTCTTCCTTACTTCCTTCCCATGTTGTCCCTTCTCTATGCCATTGTTTCTAACCTGTAGTTCTCGCCTCGATCTTGGTTATCATTAACTTAATATGATATTAGTGGCAAAAGATTTGTAGGGACATGAAATCAGTGGGACAGGAGGTTAGGCTTTATGAGTTTTACTCAGAACTGTTTCCTTTCTGATATGTTCTTTCAGAAAGTCAGTCTGTGTCTGAACTATGTGGTAGCCATCACCATGAGAACCTGAAATCCAACATCTTATGCTTTCTTTGTGTTCAAGGCATCACAGAACCTGAGGTACTGTTAATGCCATACATTTTCCATGACCATTTTAAATGTAATTGTATTGTTTTGTGGTTACCATTGAAGGTGCAAGTAACGCTGCAAGCCGGAGTGCCCCAGCCGATTCTTAACAGCAGCAGCTGCAACAGTACTGTTGCAGAAGATGACATTGATGCTGCTCTCGAAGACCTCCAAGTGACATTAGAGGGATCGCACATCAACTCAGGCCATAATGACATCACACAAATACCAGAACTTTCTGATTACCTGCGATTCCTCAAGTACGTATTGAGCTAACATAAAACGAGACAAACTCAGTGGCTTAAGTCTGCAAGCGAACTATACCTACCGAGCGACCGCCGCCTGTCAGCGAAGTTAGTTTCAACTCTAGCAGATAGAGGGTGTCGCGTGGTCAGTGCAATGAATTGAGCTAACATAATTAATGCAAACTTGTAAACATATTATGGGGTAACGTTAAGCAAAAAAGTTATTTGATTCTGACATACCTGAAGTTGGCGTAGTCATCCCTCCTCCCCTGGCACCGCCACTGCTGCCACAACTACTGCTATGATGACTCACTGCTACTACCATTGCCATGACTACTACAGTTGTAGTATTTAGAAGTGACAGTCCTCCGACACGGAGTAGGAGAAGTATTGGTAGTGGCGGGGAGAGCTCCAGCATGTTGACAAGTGTGGAGGGGAATGCAGTACAGGCATTCTCAAAAAAATAACTTCTTACCTCATCATGTTGCATAGTGTTGGTGGTTTAGTCTCGATGATGTTCACACATCCGATGTTAAGTTTTAATTGCCAAATGACAGGCTATTATGCACTATACACTATTATACACTTTTCACTGTTATATACATGAAGAGTTTATTTACATATTACACAGGTCTATTCTAAAGGGGCAACACCAGCAATGTCCACATATATATCATCTCGACATGCCTGTCCTTCCTCGTCACCACCAGATGAATCGGAACTATCATCAGAACTGTCATCACTATCACCGCCAACATGGAAGACACACTCCCGTCCAGTGTCCAGTAGGCCTTCCCGTGCCATTAATTGTTGCTCAGTGTTCCTTACATGTTGGCACCTACATTGCCATTCTTCTGCAGTTATGGAAGCCAATTTTTGGTCTGCCACTTTAATGATGTCATCCATCTTAAATGTGGTATTGTGTTGAGAAACCCAATTTCTTACGGTGGCCCATTTTAACTCAATTGGGTTGAGTTCTGGGTGATACTGAGGGAGTTGTAAAATATTGTGATTGTGTTCTGCAAAGATTCCATCTATTTTATAGGAAAGGTATTTCGGTTTGAGTGGTAGGATCATATTATATCTCTGGATTCCGCAATGATGAATAATCATTGAAGTTATTGAAGTTAATAAATAGGTGGAAGGTGATATTTTAGCCAGGATATCATAAAATCTCTTCTTGAATTTGAGTTAGGGGTTCTGTTTAGTTGAACATTATTGTAGGGAGCATTATCAGTGACAAGGACAGAATTTGGGGGAAGGTTAGGAATACCTGTAAGTCTCTCCTTTAACAATTTTTCATAATTGGTATAGTTAATGTCACTGTGGTAGTCTCATGTCTTTTGGTGGGACTTGAAGCGGACATAGGCATTAGAGTTGAAACCTTGCTCTCCCCCTGCATGGATAACAATGAGCCGTTGGCCTTTGGACACGGGAAAATAATCCCTGGATGGATCCATCACTCCATGCATATGGGGTGGTGTGCCATGAATGAATATAGGTTTCATCCATGTAGATGATTGGGCGGTCCTCTTCCCTATATTCTTTAATTTGCCGCAAATACTGAAGACGATTGGCTCTGATATATTGTTCCACCAGTATCTGCCGATTATTTTTTTGTTTTCTTCCAGCATAACCCCAGTTTCAAAATAATTTTCTTTAGTGGGGAGATGCATCCCTGAAAATCTAACGTTTTCTTCAACTTTTCGTGAATTTTTTTCAGGGTAGGTCTCTTTTTTTTCGACTATGTAGAAGTCATTAATTGTTCTTCGCACCACAGACTCTTTAGTCATCCAAAGTGGCTATTGGAGATTTCCTAGGTATTTCTTTAAGGGTTGTCGAAAAGGGAGTGGAAGCCCCAGATTTGATATTTTTTGTTTCTCTTATTAGTCTTCTGACACTACTTTCCGATACACGTGTCGCCTTTGCTACTTCCACTCCTATGTTCTTCATTGTAACTGTTGGCCCAGCCTCTTTCATATACTTATATACATTACTAACAAATGATTGTGAATGCAACATTTTTCCACTCAATTTACTTTGTGTAGGTGGCATGTTACAGGGGATAGAAAAAATGTACACATATAAATAAACAAAAAAGAAAATCAACGAATAAAAATAAACAATAAAATAAAATATTAATACAGTAAATAGAGAATAATACACTCAAATACGACACCAAGAGTCAACATTTTTAACTTGACTGTACAAGGAGGAATGCTTTTAACTGAACTTGAGACGTCTGCTCGCACTGAAGACAGACAAATGAATAATCACAACACCCCTCAATGTTCAGGAATGGACCTTCCCATACACTGCGCAGCTTTTCGTGGACACTCACTTCTAAATACTACAGCTTTACTACTGATGCTGCTTCTGCCATTACAAACATTGTCTGTGTCATGTGCGTCAGTAGATGAAAAGTCTTCATCTTTCTTCCCACAGTTTATCCTCTCAATTTCTTAGCAGCTCTTTCCTCTGTGCTTGATGTCTTCCAGTATCTGACTGAACCATCTTGTTTTGGGTTGTCTCATAGGTCCTTTTCCTTTACATTTTACTTATAATGCCCGCCTTGGTATCCTTGTTCTGTCCATTGTTTTTACATGGCCAAATGCAGCTTCATTCTGACTTCTTCTTGTTAAAATCTCAAGTAGTTTTCAAACAGAGTCAGCACACTCTTTACTTCATCATGCATTGTCATGTGATTATTTGCCAAGTTTGATTCTTTTTCTCTGTCCAGACCAAAGCGATTCACATTGAAGCAGTCGAAACAGTTCTGGTTCACATGTCGTGACCTTCATCTCACCTTATATAAATCACGAGAGGAGGCAGCCCAAGGCGCAGAGCCAGTGCATCACATCAACTTGCGTGGCTGTGAGGTGACCCCTGAAGTCAATATTACACAGGGTAGATATGGCATCAAGTTGGAGGTTCCCAGTGCTGAAGGCATGACTGAAATGTTCATACGTTGCAACACAGTGAGTACTGCTTATATCATGCATTTAATTCATAATAATTACATTTTTTCGTAATATAAAACAGTATAAATATCAGCATTGCAACAAAAGAAGCTGAGAAGGGGAAGGGGGCAAACTCAGTTATAAAACTGTAGTCTGTAATAAGTAACTCTCATTCTGATCTCTTGGTGGCATACGTAACAAAACTCGAAAGGGGAAGTGTAAGAAGTGTACATCATGTGTTCCTCACCAGTAAGAGGTAGTTCTATACATCGTCAGTTCCAGGTGGACCCAGTGAAATATCTGTTGTTTGAAAACTCTTAGACAGCTCTTGGCTTATGCTAGACGTCACTCACTTTGTATTTCTTAAATCTGATTTCATTTGTTTCGCAGATAAAAATACTTTATAATAAGCAGTAGCTAATAGAAACTACAATACTGTAGAACTCCCATTTAATACCTGCATCAAGACTTGCCCTGCAAATTAAATCCCATTTAATATTCCTTGATTTTAAGGATTTTCTCATTTTATGTTAACTTCAGTGATCAATCTGAATGCTAATTTCTGCAATTTAAGATTCGCCTTGGTTAACTGTTAAAATCCTCTTCTCCCATATAAACCTTAAAATACGGTTCAGTGAATTGTGTTTTCTTCGTTCTTTCTTTCTCTGGCTAACCATACTTTTCAGTATTCAGAGAGGAAAAGTAACTGCAAAATTGTATCGTACACAAAAACATATGTATGAACTGATGAGTTGCTGAATTACGTAACTATCGTAATTGGTGCCGGCCAGAATGTCAGTTGGTAACTAACTTGGCATTGCCCCACAACAAGAGAGTACCAAACAAGGAAGTGAAGAATCATGCATTTCCATAGTTATGATAATGTTGAATCTGTTTCTGTTTATTTATGGAACTTCAACAATGTCAGTGTATCAAGTATTGTAGCATTGGGTGCTATTATTATTATTAGCAAGTAACATGATTGGAGGTGGTCCTTTTATGAAGTACTATCAGTGAATATGTGTGCAGGTATGGAGTGAAATCATGAAATACCTTAGTCAGGATAGTTCATTATCCCAGCCAGGATTTGAAGCTTGAACTATCTGAATACAGGTTTCAGAGCCAATGCCACATATATTATTTTAAGTTAGAAAATGGAACTCATACCAGACGGCTTACTGACATTTGAATACATATTGCAGGAGGAACAGTATGCCAAGTGGATGGCAGCATGTCGATTAGCTGCTAAAGGGAGATCCCTGGCGGATAGTTCGTATGATACAGAAGTGAAATCAATCATAGCTTTCTTGCAAATGCAGCACCCAGCCCCTGCTCCTGCCATTAATCCGTCAGCACTGGACATCACTCCAGAAGACTATGTTTCACCAAGATTCCTAAGAAAATTCAAAGGAAAGGTATGTTTCTACTGCCCTATGATATCGTTGTCTAGTATAATGTGTCACCATTAGATGGTGATACAGATCCTTAAGTCATCATTAGAAAGGTACTAGGGTCCATTTTCAACATACATTGGGGAGCAAAATCTCCATTCCAGGGGTGTGGAATACAGAATACTTTCCATCCATGAGATTGTCTCCTCATTGTATGTCATACACTCAGGAATGTTTTAGACAGACAAAGGTTCTATCTACATCTGTTTTTTCGGGGTACGCGGTAGCGTAGTTGGTGGAGACACTATGCTGCAAGCTGAAAGGTCACTTGTTCTATTCCTGATGAGGTCATTGGATTTTTTAAACTTACCTAATCCTTACAGCCCACTGTGGCCTTTGGTGTCGACTCAGCCTCTAACAAATGAGCGGCAGGAATCTTCCTGGGGGGTAAAGGGCAGCCGACCCATAAGGCGCCATCTGTGAGCTGATTGTCTAGAAAATATGGGAGCCTCAGTATCTGACAACCCTATGGGTCTTTACGGCTTGTTACAGGGATAGCTTTCCCTTTGCCTTTTTAAATTTGACAGAGGCCCTCACTTTTCTTTTTAGCATCTTTTATATGTAGTTAACTGTATTCTAGAATATCTGTTTAGATTAACCTGTACACTCTGGTGATTTCCTAGTGATTTGGATGGAAGCAGAAATACCTCTAGTTCTACAGCAAAGTGTTTTTTCTGCTGCAAACAAGAAATTGAAACTAGAAGGAACATACCTCACAGAATCTAGTAAATATACAGGAATAAAAATCTTGAGAACTGTTATGTAACAGAAAAACAAAGGATAAGGAGAACTGAATTACCATTATGAAATATCAAAATTATTTTCTGCTGTGGTGAAAGTTTCAAGATCTCTGTTAATAGCACATTATTGACAGTCTGCAACAGAGTATAGTTAATCTGTGACTGCAGAGAATAGCAGCATGAATCAGTCCAAATCTGTGAACAATTAATACCCGAAAGTTTTTATTGAAGTGGGATTTGCAAATCTGAATCATTTTCTTCCTCAGAGGTCACTTCAAGGCTTAACAACAAGGATCCACAGCTTACCCATTTTCTGTACAGGTCTCTGCTTCCTGGCTCTCCTTCATCAGCTTCTCTGTATGTCACACATAATTTTCCCACATTGTTGGAGTGACCTGAAAGATGGGAAAATAAGTTTGTATGACTGTGTCTACATTCTAAAAAACGTTAAAGAAAACCAACAGAAGTGATTTTGTGTGACACTCCATGTCTGTGCTTTGTTGTCACACAGAAAAATAAACACACAAACTTGCTTCAATAATTCCTTCCATGTCTTTCTAGTGGATCCCATGCCAAACCCATTTCAGTCACTGCTGCTGTTGTAATATCTCTTAGTCTTGGACCAGTCAAGTTCACTTGGGTTTAGATGGCAATAATGTGGTGGTGTATGTTATACTTTATGCTCATCCTCTTCAGTGAATTCATAAATTTTAAACCTGAGAAAGAATTTCATGTGCTGGCATGATTATGATTGGGTTCAGTATTCAGTTATTCAGTATAGAGGGGGTGGGTTTCCCCATGCACCGCGACTAATAGTCTATTGTACGTCCCCCTTTAATTTCTACTGTCGCCATACCCTACCGATACTGGTGTCCGCTATCTCCCCTTTCTGCCAGCAAGGTCGGTCCTCTACTGGCAGTGGTACCCGATAACTCCCCTTTCTGCCAGTGAGGTCGGCCCTCTGCTGGCATTGCTACCCGATAACTTCCCCATCTGCCAGAGGCATTGGAAACTACTTGGGTGGGAAACATTTTGCCTAATTTTGCTCAGAGGTCTCCTAGAGACATGAGGATCTTTTACGTGCTGTAAATCTACAACATGGGACCCACAGCTTAAAGTCCCTCCCGGAGGACTTGTTCCCTGAATTTTTCTACCCTTAAAAATTCCACGACCTCCGCCGGGTTTGAACCCGCGTACCTTGAATCATGAGGTGGGAACGCTACCCCTAGACTACGGAGGTCGCTATTATGATTGGGTTACATGGAGTTCTGTGAAAACAGGAAAGAAATTGCCCACACCTCAGATGTGTACTAGCAACTTGTGCATGCAGAAAATTCCTTTAACATGGGTCAGACTGGATATTCACTAATTTTCAAACCTGTACACATGTATCAGTATTGCTGTGTAAGGTTGTATCGGCTGATTATTTTTGATTTCCATACTTTCTTCTTGGAGGAAATAATATCTCATTGCCTTCATAAAGTCAGAATTTCTTACAGGCTGTCTCTTAGGCATGACTGGATTCTCAGTTCATCTCCACACATTGCAAACCAAAATGGCCATCTATAACTGAAATGTTTTTTTTTTTGTACTCGATGTTAAAGAGGATAAATACTGACATTTAAAATTTTGTGCTCAACACTAGAAATACATTAAAATGGCCTGTGAGATGTCATACAGCGCACAAACTTTCAGCAAGCCAGGAACAAGCCCACAACAAACAGCTGTTCTGCAGACATAATTATCTGAAAGCTTTAGGAATTTCTGGTTCTGTTGGACATTTAAGTTTATGGTAATATGGTTTCCATCTTCAGCAGTAAAAATTTGGAAAACTGATGTTTTGCCTCTCAGGGTTCTACCCAGCACTGAAGAAGTATGGAACATTATATTTGAAATCTTGGATAAATAGAAGGATTTGACATGGCGAAAGGTCATGATTATAAGCTAAGATCACATCATTTTACAATTATGGGATTTATAAATGCAATTGTTGATGACACTCCTGCTGTGTACCAACTGGTGGTATGTGAATGAATCTCTTTTCCCATGGTTACATGCATAAAACATAGATTCTTCTGACAATTTAGTGTTCTTATATATAAAAATATAAAATTAAATGCTGTTACACTCATTAGAATCTGTCTGTTTCAAACAGTTGGTGCAGAGGATTCTGGAGGCTCATGCCAATGTAAAGGATCTTCCACTCATTGATGCCAAACTGAATTACATCAAAGCGTGGCAGTCATTACCGGAGTATGGCATATCACTGTTCATTGTAAAGTTCATGGGCCATAAGAAAGAAGAGTTACTGGGAGTAGCATTCAATCGGCTCATGAGGATGGATATTAGCACAGGAGACCACATCAAGACATGGCGGTACAACACCATGAAGGTATAATTGTTACACCAGAATTGACAGTCTCCCTGGGATGTGGCATCATGTAGTCTGGTATAGAAGTTGACGTAAGTCTTGGAGGATCATACTGCATTCATCTTCAGAGCTGAAGCATAGGCCACGCAAGAAGAGTTCTGATGCTTCTTATTGGTTGCTTGGCCAACTCTTCGACCCTGAAAATGGTGGTAGTGCCTTCTTCCAGAACATTGTTGAACTCTGCTGGACTACACAGCACCACATACCAGAAGACAGCACTCTTTATACTTGGTTCAGCAGAAAGTGTTGAGAGAATTTGAATTTAACAAGAAATTTCTAACGGTGAGAGGGGTGGTACTGCAGGTGGACACCACACTGAAATTTGATTTAAACATTAGTCATCATTGAACACTGAATGAACACAGCACTTTTGCTGTGGAAACAGTAATATGAAAGGCGATTTTGTTGCTAGTATAGCGCGTGTATTCAGACACCATCTCAACTACAGCAGGAATGGGAGAGTTCCAGTGCATCAGACCATATTAAACTGAGTTCAGCAGTTTAGATCATGCTGTTACCGGTAATGGACAAAATTTGTTATGGCAATTGTGGAATTTTGCCAGAGTGACATAATCTTCTAACTGTGAGCCCCCCCCCCCCACACACACACACACACACACACAAACCTAAATGCTTTGAAGTACAGTTTGATCAGTTTGATATTATGTACCTATATTTAGACACTTTCATTTATACTGATATTTAATTTGTTAAATGCCTAATACTTTCTGCGATGCCTGTTACTTGTATGTTTGCTTGTTTTGCTGATTCCAGTTGGCAGAGATTTATTGTGTAGATATGCACTGTGATATGGTTAGCACAAATATGAATACAGAGACTTATCAGGCACTTGATTCTCTTGGTGTGCACACACAAGCAGCAGTATGGGTTATGATGACATATAGTCTGGTAGGTGGACATAAGCATCTTACAGGAAAATACTGCCTCCAAAATTCATGTTGGCTTCAGTTTATTGTGCATTGCCTTTAGCATATCTGGTCTTGACCGCTTGTGATACTTTCTACTGATTCCTTGAGTTTGTTGGAAGAGATCTTGCTCTTCTCTGTAGCTTCACTTATTATTGTCGAGTGTTCAGATGCACAACCCCCCCCCCAGAAACGTTTTATGGCGTGGGGGGGAGGGTCAAGGGTCCACACTTTACTAATATTTTGTTTTATTTTAGGCATGGAATGTGAATTGGGAAGTAAAACATATGATGGTGCAGTTTGAAGAGGGCAACATCATCTTCAGCTGCCTTTCTGCTGATTGCAAAGTCATCCATGAATTCATTGGTGGTTACATTTTTCTCTCCATGCGATCGAAGGAAGCGAATCAGACGTTGAATGAAGAATTGTTTCACAAGCTGACTGGTGGCTGGGTTTAATGTTGCATGCGACAAGCGTCAGTAATTTGAACACCTTTCAAACTGATTCCAAACACAAGTACAAGTGACATTGGTGCCTTTCCTGCTGTGAGTTATAAAGAATTGCAGTCATTGGTTGGATCTTGGATGATGTACTTCACATCTAATCTCAGTTTGTCAGCTGCTTAAGTGGTTTTCTTAAAACTTACTGTTCGCTTTCTGTTTGTACTAGATACATCCTGGAAGACTTCAGGCTTGGTGCACTGCTTTTGTTATACCCCAGTGTTTCTCACAAGATTGCAGCACCATATGGAATCATTTTTTACAGTTTTGTGGGTGCAATGATGATTTATTTCTTATTTTTGGGAACTCGGATTGAATTTTAAGTCATCACTGAATGCGTTGAAACAATATTGGTACTCTGCCTGCTGTGCTATTTGGGAACTTCTGGCTTGCTTTGACATCTTCTGAAGATAAAGTTATGGCTTCATGAAGGCGGTAACTTTGTGTATTTACTGTCATTGACTGCACACTGTTTTATCAGAGCAAATATATGGTCCATCTGCCCTAGTGTGCATTCTTTCTGTACTAATACCAGTACCATTACTTGAGTTGAAATTCAGTTTCCGGCCCCATAGTAATGGATTTAAAACCTCTAGTCTCAGATGATGAAGGCTAAATAAGTCACTACTGATGTGCAGTGGATTTTGATAAATCACTTGCAGAGTGTATTTGTCTCTTTCAGTGAGTACGATAATAGTATGAGTTCTCAGTATGAATGGTTCAGGATTAATGCAAGTTACAGTAACTATGAGTAATTTTTTAAGGAGGATTTTGCAATGTTTGCTTAGTTTTTAACCCATTGCATCTGCCGCAGTGATTTTCTTATATACACAGACTCTAAGTAGGTCTTGGAAACGATAAATATATATATATAGCTCAATCATAGATGAAGATTGTAAAGCAGGGTGTAATTGAGATGTGTTTTCCTGGGTTGTGACATTGTGTAGTCTTAGAGGTGGATACCAGTGTTTCAGAGGGACATGCCTGCATTTTCAGGGACAAAATGTACTTGGACATGCAACCCAGAGAACCACAATTTCAACGCTCATCACTGTGAAAACCCCAAAACTTATATAAGTAATTGTAAATTACATATTTTTACTACTATAACTTAATTTGTGTGAGATCAGCATTCTGTCCTTGCAAATAGTTAAGGAAAGATATTGATTTATGGATGTTATTGACATTTACTGTTCTCTACACCTATTTTCTTTGAAATGTATTTCATAACTATTTTCTATCCCTATACAATAATTATTCACGTTTGCCTTCTGTTGCAACGGTTGTTATTTATGTCAGATGTTGACAATATCTTTATATTACTAAAATTTAGTTTTATAACAACAAATTAATATCTTGAAACTTGAACATTTTGTTTATCATACAGGTTGTTTATGAAATTAATACAGATTTTAAGAATGGTTTTAAACATGCATGAACTGTCATTTTGAGTGTTTTACTGAGACAATTTCAAATGAATGCTGTTAGACATAATGAAGAAGTTGAACATAATGTAAAAAGAGTATTTTTATTTGTAAATATAATCTAATCGACACTAGCCATGGAGATCAGAGTGGGTTGTAATTTATAATTTGTTAGGTTATATTCATACTGGGAATATTGTTTAGAATGCTATGGCACACACATTCTACTATTATTGTTAATATTATTTGTAATTAGTCATTACATTTAACAGATAGCTATTACAAATAATGTAATAATGTTAATGGATTTATGAACATGAGAATTTGTTACTAGACAGTGATACATAGAAATCAAAAGTGTATCTCTATTGAAAGTTCTAATTCGCAATATATTTTAATTTTAATAAAGATGTTTGTATATGCTTTGAACACTCCTAATGTTTAATTTTTATAAATAAATCAGGAGATGCTGTAAATTAATCTCAATTATAATACATTATTCTTCACAAAGAAAACATAATTTGTCTTATTACTCTCTACATATGTTTTTGTGTTGAAGTTCCATAAAATACAGGTATCAACATGGGAGTGGTGTTTGATTTATTGTAAAAAATACACCTCAGAGAAACCTATTTAATTTTGTCCTGTGTAAGGATGAATTGCCAAAGATTACATATAAGAAGCAAACAGGTCAGCATTGCAGAAATGCTTGTGACTTACATTTAGGAAGGAGGTGCTCAGTCAAATCTTGGCTGGAACACTGGCTATAGTGACAGGTTTCTTGGTGTTTTCCTCGGTCCCCCTATGCAAATGACTGGATAGTACCCGAATTAGACGACTGCTTATCTCTCATCCTGAAATTCAGTAACACGTCTAGCTGCTGACAGTCGTATAAAATAACACACA
>NW_019729208.1:56626-82703 GCF_002891405.2 Cryptotermes secundus | reverse complement strand
GAGCAAATATATGGTCCATCTGCCCTAGTGTGCATTCTTTCTGTACTAATACCAGTACCATTACTTGAGTTGAAATTCAGTTTCCGGCCCCATAGTAATGGATTTAAAACCTCTAGTCTCAGATGATGAAGGCTAAATAAGTCACTACTGATGTGCAGTGGATTTTGATAAATCACTTGCAGAGTGTATTTGTCTCTTTCAGTGAGTACGATAATAGTATGAGTTCTCAGTATGAATGGTTCAGGATTAATGCAAGTTACAGTAACTATGAGTAATTTTTTAAGGAGGATTTTGCAATGTTTGCTTAGTTTTTAACCCATTGCATCTGCCGCAGTGATTTTCTTATATACACAGACTCTAAGTAGGTCTTGGAAACGATAAATATATATATATAGCTCAATCATAGATGAAGATTGTAAAGCAGGGTGTAATTGAGATGTGTTTTCCTGGGTTGTGACATTGTGTAGTCTTAGAGGTGGATACCAGTGTTTCAGAGGGACATGCCTGCATTTTCAGGGACAAAATGTACTTGGACATGCAACCCAGAGAACCACAATTTCAACGCTCATCACTGTGAAAACCCCAAAACTTATATAAGTAATTGTAAATTACATATTTTTACTACTATAACTTAATTTGTGTGAGATCAGCATTCTGTCCTTGCAAATAGTTAAGGAAAGATATTGATTTATGGATGTTATTGACATTTACTGTTCTCTACACCTATTTTCTTTGAAATGTATTTCATAACTATTTTCTATCCCTATACAATAATTATTCACGTTTGCCTTCTGTTGCAACGGTTGTTATTTATGTCAGATGTTGACAATATCTTTATATTACTAAAATTTAGTTTTATAACAACAAATTAATATCTTGAAACTTGAACATTTTGTTTATCATACAGGTTGTTTATGAAATTAATACAGATTTTAAGAATGGTTTTAAACATGCATGAACTGTCATTTTGAGTGTTTTACTGAGACAATTTCAAATGAATGCTGTTAGACATAATGAAGAAGTTGAACATAATGTAAAAAGAGAATGTTTATTTGTAAATATAATCTAATCGACACTAGCCATGGAGATCAGAGTGGGTTGTAATTTATAATTTGTTAGGTTATATTCATACTGGGAATATTGTTTAGAATGCTATGGCACACACATTCTACTATTATTGTTAATATTATTTGTAATTAGTCATTACATTTAACAGATAGCTATTACAAATAATGTAATAATGTTAATGGATTTATGAACATGAGAATTTGTTACTAGACAGTGATACATAGAAATCAAAAGTGTATCTCTATTGAAAGTTCTAATTCGCAATATATTTTAATTTTAATAAAGATGTTTGTATATGCTTTGAACACTCCTAATGTTTAATTTTTATAAATAAATCAGGAGATGCTGTAAATTAATCTCAATTATAATACATTATTCTTCACAAAGAAAACATAATTTGTCTTATTACTCTCTACATATGTTTTTGTGTTGAAGTTCCATAAAATACAGGTATCAACATGGGAGTGGTGTTTGATTTATTGTAAAAAATACACCTCAGAGAAACCTATTTAATTTTGTCCTGTGTAAGGATGAATTGCCAAAGATTACATATAAGAAGCAAACAGAAATGCTTCTGACTTGCATTCTGGAGATGCTCAGTCAAATCTTGGCTGGAACACTGGCTATAGTGACTGAGGTTTCTTGGTGTTTTCCTCGGTCCCCCCTATGCAAATGACTGGATAGTACCCGAATTAGACCATGACTGCTTATCTCTCATCCTGAAATTCAGTAACACGTCTAGCTGCTGACAGTGGTATAAAATAACACACATAAACAAAATCCTAATTATAGACCTTAAGTTGAAGAGCAAGTGGAAAACTACAGAGGTAATGAAGGGAGAATTCTGGGGTTGGTAGATGAAAAGGAGCAGCACTGAAGCTTTGAAGTGTGAAGGTCCTGTAAATAATGTTTCAGAATTCAGTTCGTACTTCCCAGAAAATAAATTGCGTCTCCGGTGCAAACACCAATCAGTGAATACCGTTTAGGGAAGTCATCACTGTTTGTTGTGAGAATCACTTGAAACTGTAAATAAGCTGTGTGGGCAAAATGCAGATTCCTTTAGTGTGAAGCATTTGGTTCATGTAGCAATCTATGTGTTTTAAGTAGTTAAAAAAGCTAACAAGGTGGTTAGAATTGTTACATTATGTATACGTTTACCCCCTCGGTGTCCCCACCTTATTGTGGTAAGGGCGTTTGAGTATGCCAAGGACCCTGAGAGCTATACCAGCGGTAGCGTAGCTACTGGCAGGGCCTCCCTTGCTGGACGGGTCAAAGGGTAGGCATCAGACGAAGAGGGACATCAAAATCCAAAAACTGATGCCAGAAGCAGCGTCATAAGCAGTGACTTGAAGCACAGAGCAAATGATGCTCGAGATGGTTCAAGTTCATATAGTAACAGGCATGACCAGAGAGGTTTGAACGGCTGTTGTACTGCGATGTGGAAAGCAAATGGAAAAACTACCACATTATCACTTTTCCTGGATAGTCTCTTTCCAAAAACAGAGATACCATGTATGCGAGATGTTTCCTCTGGAGAGAAAACAAACCGGAGGGGCGGATAGAAGTGACCAGAAGATGAGGAAGAAGACGTAAGAAGATGCTGGATGATTTTCAGGATAGAAGAGGATATTTTTATTTGAAGGAGAAAGCTTGTGATCACATTAAGTGGAGGAACTGTTTTGGAAGAGACTGTGGACCTGTTGTCTGACAGATTACTGATGAATGAATATATACGTTTAGTGTTGTCTGTGTTCATGCTATGTAAGAAAGAAGTGACACAAGAAACAAGAGCCCTGGGAAAAATGTTATTACACTTGTATCAGTTTGATGGAAAGCATCATTTTGGAACATTGCATTGCAGTGGCTATGATATGCATTTAATAGAAATGAATATGGTGAATATGACAGATTATAAACTAACACTTTTTTAAGTAACATACATACAAGAGGGTGAACTGAATATTATCTTGAGGCTCAGTGACAGAGAATTCTTATAGTGGGATTATGGGATTATTTCTAACTCTCGGTGACAATATTGTTACTCGACTCCCACCTTCATCTACTGAGAAGACTGCACTTTTCATAGTCATGGTTGTGAGTATCACAAATCCATCAGTGCTTTATTTCTTTTAGGACAGTTGATCTCAGGACACTTCAAATCACGTTGACAATTACAAACACAGAGACTGCTCAAGTCTGAGGTAGCAGTCCAAAAATTTAATGTAGATGATATCTGTATTTATTACGTACTTATACTCAGCCCAGAGACCAAATGTAAAAAGCAAACAAAGGGAACAGACATGCAAAGACAAAAAAATAAGGCAATTTATGTTTTTTACACAATAAAAATTCAGTAGATGTAATCCTGCCAAACATGCAGTGAAAATACGCATGCATTCATTCTTATTGAATGATTAAGAAAGTACCATTATAAAATTTGATATGAGAGAAAAGTTGTTGCAAGTAAACCACCTTCCTTACAAGCAACATTATTGGCTGAAGCACATACAGCAGAAGGATAAGTTTTGCTTGAAGAGCAGGCATGGAACAAAGAGAAATTCCTGATATTTCAAGCAGGAACTCTAGGGCCATCAGTTTCTGAAAGGGAAGTAGAGAATTTAGAACAAAGGTTAACTTGTAAAAGGAGCAGTGCATCAAGGTGATACCTCCTGTACCACAAGGCTGCAATTTTAATTGCCCTGGAGGATGATGATGACAGCGACAACACTGACAGTGAGGATGATGATGACATAAACAATAACAGATCTGTAGGAATAGAAGTCTATGCAATAGTTAAGTAAGCTTTAGGAGTTCTGCTTGAAATTACTTCTTTTTGTGAATTATTATTATTCATACATATTGTAGATGAAGTGAGACATGAGTGGTATAGATATTGGATTATGATGGGCTGAAGCTGGTATTCAGTTTCCATCAGCGTGTCATAATTTAGTGCTTCTCTCCGGTTATTGATGATGCAAGCATGTTGGGAAGTTTGTGTGTTATTCTCACAAAATAATGTTTCATAACTCCAGTAACTTAAGTGCATGAAGTTGGATCATTGATGAGAAACGAACACTTGCTCAGTTACTGAAGAAATTCCTAGCATTTTCAGAGGAGCCTGCTGCTGGTGTATGCCTAGTTCTTCATAGTGATCTCTTTCCTGTAGGTTTTCCTGCTAAAATTCTGAATGCGATTTTCTTATCTTTGATGTGTCCTCGATGATTTGACGATTGTAATAACATTTTGCAAGGAATATAAATTAGGAAGCTCCTCATTATGCAGTTTTCTCCAGTGTTCTGTTACTGCATTTCTCTTAGGTCCAAATATTCTCAGCATCCTTTTAAGCACCGTTTTATTTTCCCACCCTTCGCTCTGATTTCTGTTTGCCATGAAACTAGAGGGATGGTTTCAAATATACTGAATATGTGATACATACTTCAGCTATATCAGAAAAATTATTTAATAACAGTTCTCTGCTGGAGCTGTTAGGTAATGTTATTAGAATTGTTACACAACTGTAGAATATGATATATACTTGCAGTAACAACAGTATCTTATCCACAAACAGATGTGTACAATCTCAAGTTCCCAACTTCTTAAGCCTGTATAAGATAACATGGGCTGTATTAAACCGACTGCCTTGATAAACTGATAAGTCTCTCAGGCACATGGAAAATTCTGTACCACTTATGGGAACCAAAGATTCATTACTATAATCAGAGTAGCTAAACACCACATATACATGGTGCCAAATCCCAGAAGACTGCTTTCTTCATAGTCACCGCCGTGAAAGCCTAAAATCTTACACTTATTACCATCTTGAAGTACTTAAGTCCAACCTCTCATCCCCTATTCTAGGTGAGATTCATTTCAATATTATCGTTCCATCTACTCCGAGGTCTCTTTAAAATTGTCCCTTCGCTTCTACTGAATCCAATTTTGTGTGCATCACTTGCATGCATGCCACATGTTTCAGGTCCCATAAGCTTGGATTTCCTCGGGTAGCGGTACCGTAATCAAGCGGTCGTAATGTGACGGTGAATGACGTCACGCTTTCTAGGAAACCATGTTCCTTTGTTTCCATGGCAACGTTTTAGTGACGTCATTCACCGTCATAATACGGCCGCTTGATTACGGTACCGCTACCCGAGGAAACCCAAGCTTTAGCCTACTTGATTTGAGTATAATAATAATATTTGCTGAAAACATTTATAAAGCTCATGTTTTTTTTATTCTCCTATTACTTCCTATTAGGACCAAATATTCCCATCAGAAAACTTCAATGAATGTACATATATGTCATTTTTATAATACTACTCTGTCCAAAAAGTATCTGACCTTGGCCCGGGAAGAAAAAGTTCTGTATCTGGGTGGTTACAGTACCTAATCCCCTTCGAAGTAGGCCCCTTGTGACTCCGCACACTTAGCCCAGCGGTCCTACCATCACTGGAAGCAATTCTGGAAGGCTTCTTTTGGAATGGCGTGCAGCTGCGCCATCGCGTTCTGTATGATGTCCTCGCGTCTGTCAAAACGCCGCCTTTTAGCGGTGTCTTCAATCTCGGGAACAGCCAGAAATCACAAGGAGCCATGTCAGGAGAGTAGGGAGCCTGGCGAACCTGCGGAATGCCGTGCTTGGTCAGGGAAGTCAGGTGTGATGAATGAGCTGGGGCGTTGTCATGATGCGGCTGTCAGTTGCGTGTGTCCCACACACAGTTCTCGCGCTGAACTGCATCACAAAGATGGCAGAGGCCTTCTTGGTAGTACTCCTTACTGACAGTTTGGCCTAGTGGTGCGTACTCATGATGCACAACACCCCGGTAATCGAAAAAAAAAACAGTATTCACATTGCTCCGAACCTGTCGTGCTTTTTTGGGCCTCAGGGATGTTGGATGCTTCCATTGTGACGCCTGGACCTTGGTTTCTGGGTCATATCCATACACCCACAACTCGTCACCAGTGATCACAGTCTTCAGGAACTGGATCCCTGTTGGCGCACTCCAGCATGTCCTGCGCTACCTCAAGGCGGAGTTATTGCTGCTCCGACGAAAGCAGCTTGGGCACAAATTTTTCCACAATTCTTCGCATGGCCAAATCCTCAGTTAAAATTGTGTTTGCGGAACCTCTGCTGATCCCAGCCTCATCAGCAACTTTCCGGATGGTCAAACGACGGTCCTCCATTATCAGCGTCCGCACTTTTTCAATGACATCAGCATTTTGGCTCGTTGACGGTCTTCCGGAACGCTGGTCACTGTCCGCCGACATACGGCCATCTTTAAAACGGTTAAACCACTCTTTAATTTGAGTGACCCCCATTGCATCATCGCCGAAAGCCTGCTGAATTTTGCGGATTGTTTCCGCTTGGGTATCCCCAAGTTCCTGACAAAACTTGATGCAGTATCGCTGCTCCAAGCGTTCTGTCATCTTGAGCAAAACGAGAGTGCAACGAACACGTGTTAGATCACTTTGCTGTCTGGCAGCCACAGACGCATCCGGCGGTGTTGCGAGTCAGCAAAAAATCACGCATGCGCATGAAAGTCCCTTCTACCACTACGCTCAGTTTCCTCACCCCTTTGGCCATTACTTACAGCAGCAAAAAATAAAGTCGGATACTTTTTGGACAGCGGTGTATACCTATTTGGTTTTTAATAATTTTGGCTTATTTAGCGACCCTGCATTTATTAAAACTATATAGTATCGAATGATATGATTAATGAAGACTGAATTGACGTTTCGGAGAAACGTATCGCTTCCATCTTCGGGGTATAAAAATCCTCGAGCGAGGAACCAGTGTGAGCAGGTGGCTGCAGATGGAAGCGATACGTTCCTCCGAAACGTCGGTTTGCATAATATCTACACGGCGCCACATTCCACAAGACATTTTTCTTCCTTATTTAAATTCATCACATCTGCTGTAAATACCACCAGAATGTTTCAAATTATGACATTTGCCATCAATAATAAAAAAATCCCATGACCCTTGCCACAAGCCATTACTTCCAATCAACAAGCAACGTCTTAACTTTCATACTACCCTTAGGAGAAGGACAAGCAACACAAAATAAAGTACCTTTCATTTCTACCATGATTTCACTTTTGCAGATATTGTTCTACTGCTTTTTCTTATCTGTACCTCAACTTCACGATACAAGGCGCTAATTTAATTCTGATTATTAATTTTTTCGGTTAACAGCAGCATTCCTGCAACCACAGCATCATCTGACTCAATGACCAGCATATATTCGAAAGGGTTTCATTTTAATCCTGCCATTTTATCACTAGCAAAATGACATTCCCGATCTATTTTAGCGAGTGTCTACGAACGGAACTGTTCTGTATTGACGTCATAATCACTTTTGATAACTGATATGCGTATCTTCACGACATCAATCTGATTTCTCCTCTCCAACACGTGACCGCATACTACTGTCAAGGAGTCTGTCACAATAGCAATGGGCATATCTGCAATCACGTATGGAATTAAATCTTAGGATCGTCTATCGAGAGGAAAAGACAAAAGAGGATATGTGTGACTCATGATGGGGACAATGGGCTATTAAATGAACACTACGCCAATTTTGGATAAGCACATACCCACGACGCGGACCGCCTATAAAACACAGCTTCCGACAGTTCTAGTGTAGGGTCTGAGGTTCTCACAGCGGTGGTTATGGGATGTAACGCCATGTAGTTTGTTGAAAATCAACAGACGTTTCGGAGGACGCTCTGCTTGCCACTTGATTTCACGCCGGTTTCTTGCTTGCCTTATTCTTCGACACCGAAGATGGTGACATGTTCCTCTGAAACGTCGGTTGGTTTCCAGCGGACTACACGGCGTTATATCCCATAAGATAGAACTCTTCTGTTCTACTATTGTTGTACCTGTATTTGTTGCTGCGAGAGCGTGTTTATCGGCCCTTGCCTAGAATTGGCCGCCTCTTCTGGCTCCACCATTCTGCCTCTTTAGGAGCCATGTCACACAATATATATATTGTCACGTGTGTTGCCTATGTAACGCGACAATAATTCACGCGGGTTTCGGATTTGGCTACTGTGTTTATTGGACGCTCACTTTTACACTTACAAGTACAATTATTCACAATCACAATTACTGCTTTGAAGCCAACTGAAGACTGAGTACTCTTCTAAGGTCAAATGCAAATTGAACTCGTTTGGACGCTCAAGTTACATTGCGACTGACGGTCGGTCAGTCAGTCAGTCAGTCAGTCAGTAAGTCTTGGTGTCGAGCCCCAGATATTCATTACCGTTTGACAATTACAGTCTTGTTTTTGTGGGGCACCCTCTCTGACGAGAGCATGGGTCTGTATATGCTGCTGGCCCTTGCCAGCGCAGTCTTTCTCGGTTCGAGTCCCTTGAGACTCGTGACCATATTTTACTGTCTCAGATTTGAGACTTCCCTTTTCGTCACCTCCTACGACTCTCAGGGTCACGGTGGAGGTATTCGACCCCGCCTCCACACGGGGACACGGGCAGTGAGTCGCAGTTGGACTCTTTATAACTTCCACGCAGACTCGATAGGGAATACCATCTGGAAGGATTCATTCCGCTCGCTGCTATCGAAACGTTGCTTCAACATTTCATGTGTAACGGTGGGAACTCCACTGTTAGGAATTGCTAGCGTTCTGATTCCTAGCCGCTGTCGTGGGAACTTTGGTCGTTGCCTAGGAAATCAACCCTGATCTCAACCATTCCGACTTTCTGGTGGCGCGCCACTATATATAATATACTATATATGTAGATATATACAGCAGAGTCTTTCATGAGAAGACAATAGTCACTAGGCTTCTCAAGAAATTTCCGCCTTTTAAGGTCTCCTATAGCAATCCGCTTTCGAACCCGAATGCTAAGCACATCATATCAATACACACCCTCAAGCCCTATTTATTTAAGATCCATTTTAATGTTATTCTTCCATCTATGCTGTCTTCGCACAAATGCTGTCTTCCTTTAATAATATTCGGTCAAAATATGTATGGATTTATTATCCCACTCATGCGTGCTCTGTGTCTCGCTCATCTCTTCAGGTATGTTAGGGCTTAAGTGAAATTAACAGATTTTAAAGTGAAGATCAAGAAATTTTAAATTTCATGCGGAGCTGTTTCTTAAACAACTGAACACTATCTGCTGTTCAGGAAATACAAGATAACAAGTAGTGGCTCAGGTCGTGACAAAATCATATCAGAAATGTTACCTCTTAGACGTCACTTTATTATCAGGAAGTATCAATTCGTAATCTTTTGAAAGCAAGTGACAGTCTATTGAAATCATCATCCTGAACTTCTACGAAAATATACTGCTTTGGTACGTCACAAATGTTGTCACAGAATATAAGTAACATGCAACACAATTGAATGAAATCGATCTATTTTCACATTTCTCTGTCATTCATTCATTCATTCATTCATCCATCAGTAATCTGTCAGACGACAGGTCCACAGTCTCTTCCAAAACAGTTCCTCCACTTAATGCGATCTTCTGTTTTTGGAAAGAGACTATCCAGGATGCTGATCTTTCGACGATGACACCTTCTGCCGCTTTACCCCCGGTGAAAGAGCCTCAGATACCCATTGGATAGGAGGTTGGGTGGACCCCACAGCCGGGCTGGACGACGTGGAGAAAATTCTTGACCTTACCGGGATTCGAACTCCGATCCCTCCGTCGTCCAGCTCGTAGCCAGTCGCTATACCGACTGCGCTATCCCGGCTCCTGAACATAATACTAACAACTAAATATACCTGGCTGCGGAACTAACTTTTGTGCGATGTCGAACACAAAACGTTGAGAAATCTCTGACTTAGTAGGTACATGTAAACTGTCACCAAAAACGGACAAGCAAGTCATTTTTATAGATACTAATGAGACATCTAGCAAAAAGAAACCACCTTCCAGATTAAAATGTTAAAAATATGAAATCTGACTAATATCTCATAATATATATTACCGCAGTCGTAATGATATGGAGTAATTAAGTCAAAATAAAAGGGAAAAGACCTGACACTGTAGCAAGGATTCTCCTAAAACTATTTCTTACCTTTCAACAACTAAAAAACTCCGTGGTTTTAGACAGAAAGCGAACTATACCGACCGAGCGACCGCCTCTTGTCGGCAAAGTTAATGCCAACTTTAGCGGATAGAGGGTGTCGCGTGGTCAGCGCAACGAATCCAAAAGGTCGTTAATCTCGGTTTTCCAGACCGGAGCCGCTATTTCCTTAAATATCTCCTCAGTTGTCTTCACGAGGCTGAGTGGACCCCGTTCAACACCCACTACTTCTCAGAAAATCTGGTAGCGCCTGGAATCGAACCCGGACCTCTGGATCTGTAGCCAGGAACTCTGACCACTAGACCACACAGGCACCTTTCGACGACACATGTTTTAATGTCTGCTGTTCTTCTGATGGAACTTTCTAACTGGGAACACTCATATAAAATTGATAAATATAAAGAAAATACTTCAGAAATATTAATAAAATGATGAAAGGACAATCACGATTCTAATATCATAAATCCAAGACATTATATCGGCAGTTCAAAACCGTAATCAAGGCCGTATCAGGAACAAGAAATAGCATGACATTCGATAACGACTAAAAGTTGTCACCTGTGTCTTTGATACATGTCAAGGTTTGATACATGAATGGCATTGTATTCAGCACTCATGTTCATGTTATATTTGTGAATTAATTTAAGATTTAGTCGGCCAAAGTGCATTTCACGCAAGTAGTATATAATGCAAGGAGACAGTCGTTTGTCAGGGTCATTTCAGCAGTTACACCCAACTACATAAGGACGCAGCACCGTCAAAACAAAACACTGTTCATGGCAGGTAAGGTGCAACAAACAAACAAAAAAAAATACTGTCACAGTTATAAAAAAATATCACCGCTAAATAACATATAGTATTTATTTGACATATGAAACATGTTTAAGAACTCAGAATTACCGGGTTTTTGGACTTTGTTCATCGTCCGGTATTCTATAAACTAGAAAACACAACGTTTCAGAAATTGTATCTGTTTCCTTCCTAACGTGAGGGTGGGGGAGACACCTATTCTGTTGGGTCCCTTATAAATAGCTAACTTCAATCACTGATTGACTGAAGTTAGCTCTTTCTAAGGGACCCAGCAAAGTAGGTGTCTTTCCCCCTCACCTTAGGAAGGAAACAGATCCAACTTCCGAAACATCGTGTTTTCTAGTTTCTAGAGTACCGGACGATGGACAAAATCCAAAAACTCAGTAATTCTGAGTGTTACACGCCACCGTCAGACCGTTTCTGTGGTCTAGTGGCCAGAGTTCCTGGTTACAGATCCAGAGATCCAGATTAGATTCCCCGCGATACCAGATTTTCTGAGAAGTAGTGGGTCTGGTACGGGATCCACTCAGACTCATGAGGATAATTGAGGAGCTATTTCAAGGAAATAGCGGCTCCGGTCTAGAAAACCGAAATTAATGGCCGTGGAGATTCGTTGGGCTGACCACGTGACACCCTCTATCCGCTAAAGTTGGCACTAAGTTTGCCGACAAGCGACGGTCGCTCGGTCGGTATAGTTCGCTTGCGGACTAAAAACCACGGAGTTTTTTTTTTTTGTTATACCCCAACGTCAGAACCTTTTAGAATTTCCACGTTTAAGCATATTATACGCTGTTGATTTATGTCGTGGATATTTGTAACTTTCTCCGAACATGCTGTTTCATCAGGTGGAGATTCAGCAGATAAATACAGGATGTACAATGAATGAGCATAAGAATATGCTGTTTACTTTATCGCAATATTAGGAAACTGAAAAGGGAGAAAGCTTTATGTAAGACGTTCAGCTTTCAACGTCGCGTAAACGTCTTCAGGTTCTCACTGTGATCACTACAAAGAGCAGTGGCTGCTCGTGGCTCAAATAGATTGTGGGGCTAATATGCGCTCGGTCTACATTCTTACGTTGTTATATAATAATAATAATAATAATTCCTGGTAAGCACTCCATAGATTCACTGCAAAAAACAGCTATCCTGGGAACATCACACATACTACGGAAAGTGCTACAGTGCGAAGCTTGAAGCCTGAGTGGTGAGGTGCATCACTGGTTCAAGAAAAGGAATACCAGGAAATAAACCTGTGACAAGAGATGATGATGATGATGATGATGATGATGATAATGATAATAATAATAATAATAATAATAATAGGTAGTAGTGATGTGAGTTGTAGTACAAACTCCTACTTTAAAACATGTGTTAGCAGTATTAGAAAATGTAAGCATGCTCCATTGCAATTCATGCCATTAATTAAAATAATGTTTTAAAAGTTACCTCATTTATACAGGAACTGCGCTCGTCTATTCTTCTTGGAAGCAAACAAATCAGTCACTTTTTGGTTGAATACCGGAATCTCTGCAATCATGTCTTTATGAATGCTAAGTACAGCCAGTGCCTTCAGACGTTCTTGACCCACTGAGTTCCTTAGATATGTCTTAACTATTTTTAGGGTGCTGAAGCAACGCTCGGATTCGGCGGTTGATATTGGAGTTGTAAGTACAATATCTGTCAGTTTGTGTATTTCTGACAGAGCGGCTTCCAGATTGTTCTCTCATATTAATGTCCAAAGAGCAAGAACTGTCTTTACGTTTGCAAATGTGTCATGCCTATAAAGGACACTAAGTTCGCTTTCGAGAGCATAGGACAATATTTTACAGCACTGATCACAAGCTCTCTAGGAAAGACAACTTCATGTGCTGCAAATAATTGCGGTTCAATTAATGAAAAACATTTTCTGTGATGTGCTTCTTCGAAACGACGTTTCATCTGGTTCACTGTTGCGTCACACGCCTCTTCAGCTTCGGCGCTTGTGTTCACATCTTTCCGCGCACGTTTTGTTGGACATTCTAGTTCAGGCAAATTGTTTCTGATGACGTCTATTGCAGTTTCGAAGTGCTGAATTGCAGTACGAATATCTAGAGCATTTCCTGACAATTTCTGTATTGTGTTGTACAGAATGTCTACATGTAAAAGAACATGATGACGAGCAGTGCTCGTAACGTAACGTAAATAACACCTGAGGATGGCACAGTGATGCCAAAACATGTAGTGAAGTGACATGTGAGATTGTGTGCACTAGAGGACGGTCAATACATACATATCATAAAAGAACGGAATTAAAAATGCCAACAAATATGAGAATTCCCCATCATTCAACAAATTAGCCAGTCCTATGGACTCTCGAATTGTAACATCATCCCAACCATCTTCATTTTGAATCATGTGTAAACACTGAAGCAGAGCATCATTGTTGCTGAAGACAGTATTTACAACTCTTGTGAAAGTTCCATCGCGTTTCCACAGTCTTCGGAATCGCCCGGCCACACACAGTTCGTAATAAATCCGACCGCTTGGGCGAAACAGAGAAGAATGATGAAAAGCCCGATATATTGATAAACAATTTCACCGATTTTACAGAGAAACATGCTTTCTTCATTACTAAGTTTAGCTGATGAGCGTAACAGTGGATGAAATGTGGATGAGGAAATGTATCTCCTATCTTTACCTGGACCCCGCTAAATAAAATAAATAAAAATAAATTTCATTTATTTCTGGTTTATTTGACGGCCTCTGTGGTCTAGTTATCAGAGTTCCTGGCTACAGATCCAGATGTCCCGGGTTCTATTCCCAGCGCTACCAGATTTTCTGAGAAGTACTGGGTCTGGAACGGGGTTCACTCAGCCTCCTGAGGATAATTGAGCAGCTATTTCAAGGAAACCCGAAATTAACGTCCGTGGGGTTTCGTTGCTCTGACCACGCGACTCCTCTATCAGCTAAAGTTGGCACTAACTTCGCCAACACGCGACGGTCGCTCAGCCGGTATAGTTCGCTTTCGGACTAAATCCACGGAGTTTTTTTTTTGCTTTTATTTAGAAAATCTGTAAATATCTCAGACTTCTTAGCGTCGGATCATGGGAAATGCATTGGAAAGGGCGAAGAAGGAACTGGTAGTGACTTAATTTACCATATTATCCTGGAATCTGTCTGGAGGGACTGTCGAAGACCAGAAAGTAGACCACTCAACATATTCGTTGTTCAACCAAACACAGAGAGTTCGTTACAAATAATCAGATGGAATAAACGCCCGTTGAATTTTTAAGCTGATGTGGAAATTAGACTGGAGTCGTGTTACAGTGAGCGGCGTATCTGCCAGTCTACATGCGTTCCGTTAATTATGAACGAACTGGCCCATTATGGTGAATATCATCAGTATGGTGATGGTACACTGTAAGTCACTTCTAAACTTACGAAATTAAGTTAATAATTAAAGGCAATTTGTATTAGAAAATTCTTATAAACAATAATCATATTAGTTTTACTTTTATATGTAACTGTCCTTTTTCCTAATCATGAGTTGTTACAAGGGTCGAGAAGTACTTGTGTTCTTCGTGAACTGCGCAAAGCTGGGAATTTAGCCAGCACTACTTCTATACAGGACTGATTTAAATTTCAGGTTAATTTTCGTAAATTATTATTCTTCAGTCATAACAAAAAATTATTTTTCCACCTTCTCCTGTACGAAGAGTACGGTATTCTGGGTTATAACCCCGTGTGCACGTAGTTCGGAGAAAGCCCGGAGATAGCGTGACGCCCACACCTGTTGCTATCTCGCTTGGCTTGCTCCGAACCACACGGAGAGACAACTCCGAATACTGCATTCTTCATAAACACTGCTGTGAGAAACTGATTCTGTCGCATTCTCCTCACATGTTACACTATACAAGACTGTAAACACATACAGTGTACACTTAATATGCGCGTTCAGAAGAAATAATTTATTATGAAACTTGCTTAACATCCAGGCTCAAGTATTTGTAGCGACAAGCTCAAATAGCTTACGTATTTGAGATACGCTCGATAAAACATGTATACCATGGTATGTGTAGGAGCCGGAATAGCGTAGTCTGTATAGCGACTGACTACGGGCTGGACGACCAAGGGGTCGGAGTTCGAGTCCCGGTAGGATCAATAATTTTGTCTTCAAGTCGTCGAGACCGGCTATGGAGCCCACCCAACCTCCTATCCAATGGGTACCAGGAGTTCTTTCCCCGGGGGTAAAGAGGTTGGTGTGTGAAGCTGACCACTCACCTCCAGCTAGTACCGAGGTCAAGATAATGGGGATCTACATATCCCCTCTCCCATACATCTTTATGGCGTAGTGCTTAAACAGTTAAGCACACGAACAACTTTAATTTTTACTTCACCGTGGCATGTAGACCCTCTGCTAGGCAACAAACGCAAAATAAACAACTAGACGACTGCCGTTACTAAGCAACGGCCCGTAAACAGCAACAGAGTAACAGTGTTTTCTGTGTGATCCGTGCCGAGATGTTACAAGCAGGACAGTTAGTGGAGTCAGTCAGTGCCAGTAGTCACTACACAGTAGAGGAAGCGTGGCCTGTAGAAGTCAGACCCCTCCTCTCGTTGAAAAGGAGGCCGCATTTCAAAGCACGTAAAATCCAGGAAAGAACCAAGAATGACTGTGCTAGCTAGGACCAACGGCAATATAATGGACTGGAGAGGGACCAGCTAAAAGTTAGTTCAGTGAAGAGTACTGGGTTAGTGAGTGAGTTAGAGGACTGCTGCGGTACAGTTGTGAGCTGTTTGTTAGAAGCTGGTAGCTGAGGCCGGGATAGTTCGGGAACCCAGAGGAAGGGGAACGTCCCCCGTTTGAAGCCGTTACCAGAAGACTGGGGAAGACACAGCAGACTGAGAGGACTTAATGCATTGCTCTAGTGAACTGTAAAGTGTGTGAATTAGTGAGAAGATTATAATTTCTTGTAGTCACGGATCCGTAAGTTCAATAAATCCAATTACCAATCCAAACCCGGTGTATATTCAGTAACATCACGTGACAATTCTATTATGTAAAATTACATTTTAACTACACATAATTGCTTATATGTAATATACAGCGATAGGATTAGGGCAGGACGACCGATGAATCAGGTTTCGATTCCCGGCAAGGGCAAAAATTTTCTCTTCATTATGTCCCAGTGCCCCCCCCAGCCTACTATTGGCTCGTTCTTCCAGGGTAAAGCGGCCGTGGCATGGAGCTGACCCCTCACCTCGATTTGGTGCCAAGGTCAAAAGTACGTTGAGCTGTAACTCCACTCCTCCCTACGTCTTCAAGGCGTGGGGCTTAATTAATTAAGCATGGAGACAAACTTACCTTATATACAAATTCGGGTGCGAGGAAACTCCCTCCTGGAAAATTTCGGGATAATTCCTCGATTAGGCAACCAATATTTCGTTCGGAAGCCTTCGAATTCATCAGTGACATGACCAGTCGATGCTACAAAGTCTCGGTAATAAAAGCGTCGTTAATTAATCGACGCCCCTTCTCAGATTATTGCGAACCTGATCTGGCCGAGGGCAGGTATTCCTGACGACACACTGCTTCGTACTGACTGCCTTCGGGATTCCGAAAATAAAACCACAAGATATTTTTGGGTTCATAACCGTAAATTCTATCGCAGAATAGTTTAACACAACGTGATGTAGTAAATAGAGGAATGACTAACTCCATGCAGCTGAGTCCTATTTTATAAGCCACCAGTCGATCAGCTACTCAAGGATCTTTCCAACATTTTTCTGAAACACAAAGGTGTACTACTTTGTTCACAAGAGCACTCCAATGGTCTCTATCCTGAGTCAGATTAATCTAGTCCATACAGCTACATTCCATTCCTCTAAGCTACATTTTAGTATTATCTTCTCAAGTCCAAGTCTTCCGGCTTTCCCATTAAAATTCTATATGCATTATCTTTACCCCATACATGCTATATGTCTTGCCCGTGTCATTCTCTTCATTTGACTAATCTAATTATACTTGGCGACGAGTACATGTCACGAAACTCCCATTTATGTATTTTTCTCCAGGCTCCACCCACTTCATCCCCCTTCAGCACAGGAATAGTACTGATCATAATTTTGAAATTACAGGAATTACGGGCAGCATCCTAGCTGTGCTGGGTGTTATATCGTTGTGTCTGCCTCTGTCTTCGGGGGCAAGCATTTCAAGGCATCGAACGAGATCCCCAGTCTGCGACAGAGGAGTGACCTACTACGCTGATCCCAATGACTGCAGCGCATATTACCAATGCATAGCAGGAGAAAGCGTTCGAATTGGCTGCCAACCCGGACTGCACTGGAACAAAGCTATCAGCACATGTGACCGGCCGGAACGTGCCGGTTGCTTGTTGCAAGTCCATGCTCAGGGAGACGGTGCTGACAGTAACACCAGCAATGAAAGCACATCACCACTAGACAGCGAGAGTGAAGAGAGCACACCAGAATNGCACACCTGCCTCAGGGAGTGAGAGTGAAGAAAGCACACCTGCACCGGAGAGCGGGAGCGAAGAGAGCACACCTGCACCAGAGAGCGAGAGTGAAGAGAGCACATCTGCACCAGAAAGCGAGAGTGAAGAGAGCACACCTGCACCAGAGAGCGAGAGTGAAGAGAGCACACCTGCACCAGAGAGCGAGAGTGAAGAGAGCACACCTGCACCAGAGAGCGAGAGTGAAGAGAGCACACCTGCACCAGAGAGCGAGAGTGAAGAGAGCACACCTGCACCAGAGAGCGAGAGTGAAGAGAGCACACCTGCACCAGAGAGCGAGAGTGAAGAGAGCACACCTGCACCAGAGAGCGAGAGTGAAGAGAGCACACCTGCACCAGAGAGCGAGAGTGAAGAGAGCACACCTGCACCAGAGAGCGAGAGTGAAGAGAGCACACCTGCACCAGAGAGCGAGAGTGAAGAGAGCACACCTGCACCAGAGAGCGAGAGTGAAGAGAGCACACCTGCACCAGAGAGCGAGAGTGAAGAGAGCACACCTGCACCAGAGAGCGAGAGTGAAGAGAGCACACCTGCACCAGAGAGCGAGAGTGAAGAGAGCACACCTGCACCAGAGAGCGAGAGTGAAGAGAGCACACCTGCACCAGAGAGCGAGAGTGAAGAGAGCACACCTGCACCAGAGAGCGAGAGTGAAGAGAGCACACCTGCACCAGAGAGCGAGAGTGAAGAGAGCACACCTGCACCGGAGAGCGGGAGCGAGGAGAGCACACCTGCCTCAGGGAGTGAGAGTGAAGAAAGCACACCTGCACCGGAGAGCGGGAGCGAAGAGAGCACACCTGCCCCAGGGAGCGAGAGTGAAGAGAGCACATCTGCACCAGAAAGCGAGAGTGATGAGAGCACACCTGCACCGGAGAGCGAGAGTGAAGAGAGCACACCTGCACCGGAGAGCGGGAGCGAAGAGAGCACACCTTCACCGGAGAGCGAGAGTGAAGAGGGCACACCAGAACCGGAGAGCGAGAGTGATGAGAGCACACCTGCACCAGACAGCGAGAGTGAAGAGAGCACTGAGAACACATCACCTCCTCCAACAGAGCCAGTGATCACAACAACAGACAGCAAGGAAGAATGCCCTAATGATGAGAACCCTCCCAAGTGCCCTTCAAAGGACGGTTTAAGTCCCACATATTTCCCTCATTCTGATCCTCAATGGTTCTATCAGTGCAGTCACGGACAGTTAATCTGCCTTGTATGTCCTCCCAAACTTATCTGGAATGAGAAATGTGATGCCTGTGACTGGCCTGATCTTAATGGCTGTATCGAGAAACCACCAACACCTCCACCAGAGAGCGAGAGTGACGAGAACACACCTGCCCCAGAGAGCGAGAGTGAAGAGAGCACACCAGAATCTGAGAGCGAGAGTGAAGAGAGCACACCTGCACCAGAGAGCGAGAGTGAAGAGAGCAGACCTGCTCCAGAGAGCGAAAGTGAAGAGAGCACACCTACACCAGAGAGCGAGAGTGAAGAGAACACACCAGAAGCGGAGAGCGAGAGCGAGAGTGAAGAGATCACACCTGCCCCAGAGAGCGAGAGTGAAGAGATCACACCTGCACCAGAGAGCGAGAGTGAAGAGAGCACACCAGAACCGGAAAGTGAGAGTGAAGAGAGCAAACCTGCACCAGAAAGTGAGAGTGAAGAGAGCAAACCTGCACCAGAAAGTGAGAGTGAGGAGAGCACACCTGCACCAGAGAGCGAGAGTGAAGAGAGCACATCCGCACCGGAGAGCGAGAGTGAAGAAAGCAAACCCGCACCAGGGGGGAGAGCAGTGGTAGCGAAGAGTAAGCACAGTTCCATGTTTTCTATACAGAAACACTGGCGTAACTGAGACTGCGATTTGGTTTGTCTTTGGTTTACGATGGAAATGTTACTTAGTGTGTCTTATGGTCTAAAATTGCTACAAATTGTAAATACCTCTACTTTTACAGGCAACTTACACAGCTCTAAATCTTATTTCAAAAGTAGAATAAATTGCACATGTATCATAATCTGCATTATTAATAAATGAAGAAGCAAGTATAAAGCGGAGTCTTCGCAATCGTCATTTAATAAGTAGCGGTACCCAACAATCTGCACAGTTATAATGCTCCCGACTTTTATTTTGCATGCTTCTGCTTATAGGTTATGCCACAGACCAACCTGTCTGATGTATTTATAATTGCCACATGTATTCGATATTATGTAGTCTTAAATCCCTCTATTTAAATCGGCCTTATAATCAATTATGCAGAGTGCAACAAAATTCGCGCACAAGTTCCCAATAATGCGATTCCTCGGTAGAAAAATATGTAAAAAAACATGGTAAATATTTATCATGTGAGGTTCTGTTTCAGTGATTCATTCTGGTTTCTTCCTTGGCTTATTTTTCGAGCTTCAAGATGAGGTGTTATGATACTCCGAAATGTCGGTTGATTTTCAACGGATTACACGGCGTTATATCCTGGAATATAGAAGTTTTCACAACTACCGCTGAGAGAACCTCAAACCCTACATAACTTGTCGAAGTTTCTGGCAAGACAATATTTATTATTAATTATAGGTTTAACCTCTAACAACATATACGCCTTACAAGATTTGCGCCACATTTTTTCTGGTCCTCGAACGATGATGAGGCGTATATGTAGGTTAAAATGATTGTCGGACGTCAGATGCTACGCTGCAGAGGAGCGGAACAAATCGAAACGGACCAAACCTTATTTTTGTTGTTGTTGTTGACGATGATGATGATAGGCGTCAGATTTGAGGCACTCACATTGGTGACTATAAAGAGTAAGGTTTTCTGGCTTGTAACGCTATGTAGTTCAGAGAGAGTCCGACGTTTCTAGGGAACATATCTCCTCCATTTTCAGGGTCGAAAAGCAAGCAAAAAAAAAAAACTGTTACTTCTTTCTTACACTTTCACTTTCGACATATATTTCGGCCCTAAATGGCCGTATTCAGGTGCCTTACTATGCTAAAACTACTACAGTGCGCTAATATTGTCCATTCGTCGGATATGCGACTGCACGCTTCGTGGTTTAAAACGTCATAATCGTAGTCAATTGGTATGCGCTAAAATAGCAATTTCAATAGATTTTATTGGGCTTAAATTAAGTGAACTACAGCGTGTGCTATTTCAGCGCATACCAATTGACTACGAGTAAAAGTAAACGTATCCCTGTAACAGGTCGTGGAGGCCCATAGGGTTGTGAGATGTTGAGGTTCCCACATTTTCCAGACAATCGGCTCGTAGATGTCGGCAAGGTTGTCAGTCCTACGCCCCGGCCGCCCTTTACCCCCAAGAATATTCAAAGAATACTCCTGGTTCTCATTTCTGTTAGAGGCTGAGTCGACCCCAGGGCCATAGTGCGGCTGGAAGGAACAGGTCAATTGAAAAAGAATCCAATGACCTCATCGGGATTTGAAATCGCGACCTTCCGGTTTGTAGCATAGCCCCTCAACCAACTACGCTACCGCTACAATAAACAGTTTTAGACATAGTAATGCAACATGATGCTTAAATACAGGATTCCAAACAACAAAGTAGAAGGAACACTCTGCAAGATGTGTGCGCCCACGTGGAAAATCCGCCCTTAAACAGGCCTGTCTCAACCCGAAAGAAATTTGGAGCCTATGGAAGAGGACCATGGCGTTAAAACCATGAAGACCGTATTGTGTTATGCACTGCTTCCCGACTTACATTCCCTAACTAGACCACTGAAGAATTTCCCAGGCGTCTATGGAACCAGAAAGAGCCGGGATAGCTCAGTCGGTATAGCGACTGGCTACGTGCTGGACGACCGAAGGGCTGGAATTCGAGTTTCCATGTCGTCCATACCGGCTCTGGGGCCCACCCTATCCAATGAGTACCGGAGGTTTCTTCCCCGGGGGTAAAGCGGCTGGGGCGTGAAGCTGACCGCTCACCTCCACCTAGTGCCGAGATCAAGAAAACTTGGATCTATACATTCACTCCCCATACGTCTTCATGGCGTAGTGCTTAATTAGTTAAGCACAGGGACAACTTTACCTCTCTACCTTATGGAACCCGAAGGTTCATTACCATGAAGAGTTCTATCTTCCAGTATATAACGCCATGTAGCCCTCTGAAGGTCAACTGACGTTTCGAAGGGATATGTCGCCTCTATATTCACGAAAAATAAACCAAGCAAGAAATCGGCATGAAGCAGGTAGCAATCAGAGCTTTTTTTCTTATACACTGAAGATGGAGCCAACATGAGCCTGCGAAACTTCAGTTGACTTTCGACGGACTACATGGCACTATACGTATCTTCTGATGATGGAACTTCTCATGCAACCACCTTTGTGAGAACCTCAAATCGTCCATTATCAAGCACAGAAAAACTGCAACTGGCTTATACTCTGCCAGATTAATCCAGCCCACAAACTCTCATCCTATTTCTTTGAGATCCATTTTAATACTATTCTCCCATCTACATTTAGGTCCTCCTAACCACATTTAAATAATATGCACATCTGATCTTAACATTAGCAACTAGAATTTTATAAATTTGTGTCGAATTTTAGGAAATTAAAAATAATGTGCAACTGTGGGCTCCGCGTAATCACAATCAGATGTTTAACACTATTATCCTAACCACCAATACTGATACAAAACACAGTTGGTCAGTCATGATTGTCTTCAGTTTCCACGAGATCCATGACACAAGACTTTTATTCTATCTTAGACTTGTACGTGTTTCGACAAAGGAGGGGTCAGTCTTCATATGTAGGAGCTACGTTTGTTGCACCGTAGTTTCAGCACGAGTATATCCGCGCTGTCACTGTGGGCTCTGTGCTCCCCTTTTCGCTGCACTGTACTAAGGGACACTTCCACAAGATTTACAGAGGTTTCCTGTCAACGAATACAAAATACAGATTTCCTGGAAGCTCTTTTACGTAGATGTCTTCACGATGATGATAGAGAAAATGACTGCTCACAGAACCACCTACTGTCAGAATTAGTACTACCTGCACCTTCATCGGAAATGGAACCCTTAACCTTCCGGCTCAAATAGTAAAGCTTCTTATTCATATTCCGGAGGTTCTTCGTTCGAATCTCGGCCGGTTCCACTATCCTTACCGAGAAATTTCCGTTTTCCGTATGAAATGAAATGCCGAATAGGACCATAATATTAGATCCTGAACGCTTCCTTCCAAATCCTTTTTTATTCATTATTCACTATTACCCAAACAATCGACGCTTCAAAGCTACAATCTGAGTTACTGGAAGCTTCGATAAACTAGAAACAAGCAAACACTAAAACGACGTGTATAGTTATTCTGTATTTCAGCATCCTGTTGCAAGTCTTTAATTAAACGTCTATGTATATCACAGTCCGTCAATAATGCAGCAATTGTTCTTTTTTTATATTCCTCCAATTTCACCATTTAACACTTAACACAACATGTTTCGGCCATAGATGGCCATCTTCAGGTGTCTCAATGTATCGAAATTGCTATACTGCTCTGATGTGCACTAAAACCACGCGCTGCAGGCCACTTAAAAATAAACTAAAAATAGTTAATTAAAATACACTAAAATTTTCTATTAAAAATTTTCTCATTACTTTTGTAAAATCCTATTCTACCTCATAAAGGGCGTCGTCCACTTGTTTGGAGCTATGCGATTTATTCCAGACGTTTTATTTCAGCGGGGACCGCCCCTGTGGTCTAGTGGTTAGAGTTCCTGGCCACAGATCTAGAGGTCCCGGGTTCGATTCCCCGCTCTACCATATTTTGTGAGAAGCAGTGGGTCTGGAACGGGGTCCACTCAACCTCGTGAGGATAACTGAGGAGCTATTTCAAGGAAATAGAGGCTTAAGTCTAGAAAACCGAAATTAACGGCCGTGGGGATTCGTTGCGCTGACCAAGCGACACCCTCTATCGGCTGAAGTTGGCATTAACTTCGCCGACAAGCGGCGGTCGCTCGGTCAGTATAGTTCGCTTGCGGACTAAAGCCACGGAGTTTTACTTTGTTTTATTTCAGCAGCTTGTTTTTATGTTCGTTAGCCCGTTGTTTTGCTACGTGTGCAATATGTAATGTGCCCCTTGCTTGTGTGTTGTTCCCTCTAGCAGCCGGTGGTGTTGTCTATACTAGTTAAGACAACAACGGGCTAACGAACATAAAACAAGCTGCTGAAATAAAACATCTGGAATAAATCACATAGCCTAAACAAGTGGACGGCTCCCTTATGAGGTGGAATAGGATTTTACAATAAGAAAAATTGTAATAAAAAAATTTAATGGATTTTAATTAATTATTTTTATTTTATTTTAAGTGTACTGCAGCGCGTGGTTTTAGCGCACATCAGAGCAGTGTAACAGTTTCGATACACTGAGCACATGAAGATGGCCATCTATGGCCGAAACATGTGTTAAAATGTTAAATAGTGAAATTGGAGAAATAAAATAAGGAACAATTGTTGCATTACTGACGGACTGTGATATATATACATGTATATAGACGTTAATGAATAGTGATATTCTGTATTTCTGTGGTGGTGTGCTTTATACAGGGCGATTCACTCTGATGTCCAAATTAATAATTATAAAAATTAATGGATTAATATACCGATGAAAACGAAACATGGCGATTTAATTCCTCAGTAGGTGGGGAAATAACTTTGTTGCACAAGATGTTGAAATTAGTTTCTCTTCTCCTGGAGACACAGACCAATGCAACGTTCTATATTCCCGAATAATACAAGAATATGGAAGGAGGTTTAACATCAGCATCTGACTGTGTCGCCAGGTGGAGGGAAATCAATTTCAGAATTCTCCTTAACTCTGTTATCTTCACATCTGCCAAGGCATGTACTCAAAAAGTTTCGTTGTCATTGGTAAATTATTGCGAAATTGATAATTGTTAATTCTGGTTCTCGTCCGAATGAATCACCCTGTACTACAAGAGCTGACGTCATGAAATGAAGTCACAATATTGTTTCTTATTTAAAACTCACAATCAGGCCTGAGGTATTATCAGAGTCATTGTCCTGAAAAATACTAAACGATGTTGCACAAAACATCAAAGACATGTCAGATTACCTGAATTCTTAAGAAAGAAGTGTCAGTCACTCGCTTTGCTGAAATTAGATCACGCTTAAAACTATTTCAGTTCAAGCCTAGAAGGAAGCAACACACATTCACACAGCGGTGACTGAGGCATGCTGTCTTCTGGGATGTGTACTGTGGAGTCCGGTAAAAGTTCACCGACTTTTCGGAAGAACGTGCTGCTTCTGCTTTTAGGGCCGAAGGTTAAACCGAGCAAGAAACCACTACGAACGCAAAAGATGATGACTTGGTGTGAAGAGAAAAATCATAATTTCAAATTGAATTTAAAAATTGGTCATCTATATTATATGGGGGTACGCGGTAGCGAAGTTGCTTGAGGCACCATGCTACAAGCCGGAAGGTCGCGAGTTCGAGTCACGATGAGGTCATTGGATTTTTTTTTCATTTGACCTAATCGCTCCAGCCGTACTATGGCCCTGGGGTCGACTCAGCCTCTAACAGAAATGAGTACCAGGAATATTCTTGAATATTCTTTGGGGTAAAGGGCGGCCGGGGCGTAGGGTTGACAACCTTGCCGCCATCTATGAGCCGACTGTTTAGAAAATGTGGGAACCTCAACATCTCACAACCCTATGGGCCTCCACAGCCTGTTACAGGGATACCTTTACTTTACTTTACTTACTTACATGTATATGTATTATACACGTATACGGTAAAAGGGTCAAGTTGTGCCTTACTTACTTACTCATGGAGCTGAGCCCTTCTGGAGGAGCTGCCAATTCTGCAGCTACTCAATAATTTCCCAGTATTTTATGGAGCCCGAAGGTTCATTACCGTGTTCACAAGAGTCCTCCACTGGTCCCTATTCTGAGCCAGATCAATCCAATCCATCCCATCCTATCTCTTCAAGATCCATTTTAATATTGTCCACTCACTTACGCCTTAGTCTTCCCAGTGGTCTATTTCCTTCTGGCTTTCCCACCAATATCCTATACGCATTCCTTGTCTCCCCCATTCGTGCTATATGCCCTGCTCACCTCATCCTCCTTGACTTGATCATTCTAATTATACTTGGAGAAGAGCACAAGTTATGAAGCTCCTCATTATGCAGTTTTCTCCAACCTCCTGTCACTTCATCTCTCTTCGGTTCAAATATTCTTCTAACACCCTGTTCTCAAACACCCTCAGTCTATGTTCCTCCCTTAATGTCAGAGACCAAATTTCACACCCATACAGAACCACAGGCAAAATTAGTTTTGTATATTGTAATTTTTGTTTTTGGACAACAGTCAAGAAGACAAAAGGTTCTGGTCTGAACGGTAGCAAGAATTACCCGAGTTCAATCTCCTCTTAATTTCCTCCTGAATCAGGGTTCGATCTGTTATCGTTGTTCTCAAATATCTGAACTGTCCCACATTTTCAAAACTTCTTTTTTCTATCATTATGTCATGATTTTGCCCTACATTTTGGTGGCGAGACAGCAACATATACTTAGTTTCTTTGTGTTTTCTTCTAGACCAACCTCTTTACTTGTGTCAATTAAAGTCTGTGTGTTTCTCTTTATGATATCTACATTATCACCCAGTAGATTCACATCATCGGTGTAG
>NW_019729208.1:55512-56471 GCF_002891405.2 Cryptotermes secundus | reverse complement strand
AAAATACACTTCTATTACTATTAAAGTAAATGTACAGTAATTCTACTCATAGCCTCAATGTGATACTTGCGTATGCGTGGCTGCACACAGGCGACTGATCCGTGGTGGAATCGTTGACAACAAAAGTCTCATTTTTTCATCGATGGATCTGACCCGTTCCCTCTTTGATGTCTTAATTTCAGTTAACGTCGAGAAGCCCAGTTCACACAAATATGTAGTTGAAAATGGCAATAACACATTAACTGCCATCTCGGAGATAGCCGGGTATCCACTCCTTATTGCCAACCAAAACGTATCCAAAGGCACTTCGAGAAGTTTTAGTTTCAATGTTCTGTCTGCTTTTAAATCTGCGAGTTCCTCTTGTATATTAATCGGAAGATGTTCTGAATTCACAACAAATGGATCACGAACCCAGTCGAAATCTTGTACACTCTCTCCAAAATACTTATGGAATTTCTGCTGCAGCATTTCTAAATGTTCTTTACTTGTGTCCATCATCATTTTATTGCCGTCAGCAAGTGGCCATACAGTCGGGGACATCTCAAACGACCCATCTGTAATTCTCTGTATCCGCAAATTCAGCTTATTTACAAATCCTTGTATCTTAGCCATATTAGTTAGACTAGTTTCGTTCCTACCTTGCATCCTTCTGTTCAGCTCATTCAAGTGTACGAATATATCGGAAACATATACCAACTTGCATACCCATACATCATCCGCAAATAATTCCGCGTACTCATGCCCCTCAACAGTAAAAAATGCACGTACCTCCCCATTAAGTTCAAATATTCGCGTTAACACTTTTCCTCGTGATAACCACCGTACTTCTGTATGTAGTAGGAGTGTAGTGTGTTTTATTCCATTTCCTGACACAAAACGGAAAAACGCCGCGAATTTAGGGGCCGCGATTTGATGAGGTTCACGACTTTTACTACTTCGTCCAGCACAACTTTCAGAGA
>NW_019729208.1:15146-55488 GCF_002891405.2 Cryptotermes secundus | reverse complement strand
AAGGAATTTGTTACAATTACATCTCCAGCGATGTATCGAATGTAAGCAAGAAGTTGTGCGTGGCCGCTAATATCGGTGGACTCGTCGATGTGCAGCGAGAACTTCTGACTGCTGTTGATTTTCTCCTTCATAATGGCTTCAGTGTCACTGGGCATGTCAATAAAAGAGAGGGAAACCCTTGCTAATCCCTGCAGTTTTAGGGAAAAGCACGTACACAGAACATGCGGCAAGTATATCAAAGAAGCCACAAAGATGCGAGAAAAATAAAACTAAATCAATAATGAAAACTATGACATAACAACAACAACTGTGAGTAAATAATTTACGTTTAATTTCTTAAACTACAACATTACTGTATATAAAAAATTACGGCATGAATAAAGAATAAACAAGCATCATCTTATTTAATCAGTGCAGTGGCTGAGAATAAAATACAAGCACATGAAACACGGTAACTGGGATAAAATAAAAAGAATATAATTCGACAATTAATTTCTTAGAATAGGTAAAAGTTCGCGTCACACCTTTCGCCTTGTGACGGCACACCGGTTGCGGAACACTGGTATATTCTAAGGCAAAGTTGAAAAGGAGTGGCAATAAAGCATCTCCTTATTTTAGACCATTCTGGATAGGAAATTTATCAGACAAATGTTTACCTACACGGACTTTACTATACGTTTCATTTAAACACATTTTAATCAGCCTAACTAGTTTCATGGGTATCCCAAACTCTATCAGAATATTGTACAATACTTCCCTCCTAACTGAATCATAGGCTTTCTCGAAGTCTATGAATAGCTGATGTACTGTCTCACCGTACTCCCATTTTTTCTCCAATATCTGACGAATGCAAAAGATCTGATCTGTAGTTGATCTGTTATGTCAAAGCCACACTGATGATCCCCAATAATTTCATCTATATATGGACTTAACCTTGAAAGAAGAATATTGGACAAAATTTTATATGAAGTTGATAGCAGTGATATCCCCCGATAATTACTACAGTCAGTTTTATCACCCTTCTTGTGAACTGGTACAATAATAGACTCCTTCCAATGATCAGGCAATTTTTCCTTATGCCAAATAGAAGTAATTAGATTGTGGATCTGAGATTTCGCCTCCTGCTTGAATAAGTTCTGGCGGAATTTGATCACTGCCTGGCGATTTATACCGTTTCAATTTTGCAATAGCACTTTCAACCTCAAAAAGGGCTAGGATCAGGTATTAACAGCTGAGCTGTATCGATTTCTGTCTGCCTAACAGCGCTGATCCTATGTACATTCAATAACTGAGAGAAGTAGTTCCTTCACCTATTCAAAATGTTGTGGGAATCTGCAAGTAGATCACCATTCTCATCCTTCCCTATGTTACTGCTAGGCTGGTAACCCCTCTTAAAGTCATTTATTCCTCTATACAGCTCTTTAATGTTCTTGTTCTTACTGTTCATTGCAAGCTCATCAATTTTGTCTTTCAGATGTTCCCTCTTTCTGCTCCTGAAATGCCTGCTGGTTTCACGTCTTATATTGTTCAGATTATCCCCATTTAACTCGCCTGGACCCTGTAACCACTGCAATTTGGCCTGCTTTCTTTGGTCTAATAATTCTGAGCATCCTTCATCGAACCATGGCTTTCCCTTTCCCAATTGTTGGTTTGGAAATATCTTCCCTCCCTACTTTGGCATTGAAATGTCCTAACAAAATTTTCATAGGGTACTTCGGGAATTTATCAAATACATGTTCTAGTTCTTCATAGAATCTATCCTTTATGTCATCAATTTTATCTTCTGTTGGGGCGTGAACATTCATAACAATGATATCACACCGGCGACCTTTTAGTATTATATATGATATCCTATCACTAACGAATTCTACCCTCTTCACTGCTGATAAGATTCTGTTATGTACGAAGAAACCTGTACCTGATTCATGATTTTTATTCCCCTTTCCATAGAAAAATATATAGTCTCCTGCTGGTGCGATGCCACCTCCAACCCATCTGACCTCCTCTACTCCCGCTAAATCTAACATATATTTTAAGATTTCTTCTGCCACTGCCCTGAGCGAACCTGTGCTTAACTAATTAAGCACTACGCCATGAAGACGTATGAGGGCGTGGATGTATAGATCCACATTTTCTTGACCTCGGCACTAGTTGGAGGTGAGTGCTCAGCTTCACACCCCGGCCGCTTTACACCCAGGGAAAGGGCCCCCGGTACCCACTGAATAGGAGGCTAGGTGGACCCCAGAGTCGGTCTGGACGACGCGGAGAAAAGAAAATTCTTGACTATACCGGGACTCGAACTCCGATCCCTCAATCATCCAGTCGGTCGCTTACCGACTACGGTATCCTGGCTCGCATATTATATATGGCTGACCTTGGAATATATAAGAGTTTGTTACTCCTGTGCTGCTTGCTTCTCTCAATCGATTTAAAGGCTCCGTGAGCCTCATGTTTTACTGGAATTGGATATGTGCACGCGCTAAATGCCTACAGCTACCGGAAAGCCGTCAAGTTGCGTCTTCATCGACGTTCCGGCGAACTTGTAGCAACTGAGTCAGGGAAGTTACGTCACACACAAATACGGAGAGAAAGATAGTGTGAGACACAAAAAGATAAGGAGGAATATACAGCACATTTAGGCACGAGATAGGTACTGTTGCTGTCTAGTATCTGTGACCGTATTTAACATGCTTTTCATATTCAAGTGTTTAGTGACTATAGACGGGGTTTGGACTTCTAATTTGTGCTATAGTATAGTGATATTTAGCGTTGTGGCCGCAATAACCCAGTGAGACTGTTGTAATACCTGTGTTAAAACCCGTTGCCAGGAATCGGCTAGTGGAGACTGCAACAGACTGAGGAGACCAGCGGATATAACAGTGAATTGTAAAATTGTGGGAATCAACGGAAGCGCTATAATTGCCTGTAGTTCCGAGTTGTGTGTACAAGGTTTTAATAAATACAATCATCCAATCCAAAACCCGTCTAATAGTCACGCACAAACCCCTACACGTGATAGTATATAAGGAATCTTAGGAGATGGTATTCAATTACATTCCTAAAATCAAATCTTATCTCTCTGCTGAACTTCATCATTTTAAACATATTATGAGAGATAACTCATTATCAAACAAATCAACCGTTTCTTACTTGCTTAGCCATTTATCTTGCTGTGCTAATAATACGAGGTAAACAACGCAAAAAATTGATTGCCGAGCATGAATTAGATATATTCTGTTAAACAATTCAGGTTAAAGTAAAGTCAGCGACTCAACGCTGAGGTTGAGCGGTTAAGTCTCCTGCTTCGCACTAGCCTCAAATCCCGACCCAGATTCCGGCTCTTCTGAACAGGGTTTTCGATGTTTTACTCCGTACCTTCAGGTTCACAGGGCATGTTAAGCTATAAACGCTTCCTCCTATGTGTTTTACAATCCATTATTCTCTAACCATCGTATCAGTTGACGCTATATAACCTAACACGTTCGTTACAAACAAAACAAACTCTGTGGCCTGTAGTCCGCAAGCGAACTATATCAACCGAGCGACCGCCGCTTGCCGGCGAAGTTAGTGCCAACTTTTGCGTATAGAGTGTGTCACATGGTCAGCGGCCGTTAATGTCGGTTTTCTAGACCGAATAGTTTAAATAATTTTCTATAGAGAGATTTGAGGTTCTCACGGCCATAAACACCAAGATAACGGTCTTCGGGCATGTGACAATGTGTTGTTTAGTAAACAGGTATGGATGTTTTGATGTCTCAGTCTTCAGAATAAAATAAATCATGTCACAACTTCTTGGCGAAGCAAAGGTATACAGTTAATGCTATCATATCCCTACAGTTCCATCTGTATCTTAAATAAAGCACGAGACGAAAAGAAAATACAATTATTGAAGATGGGATTGTTAAGACATTGAGCAGGTTTGCGTAGCGGTAACTTTCTGGATATTCATTCGGGAGAAGCCCAAGGCAACAGCATATAGAATTCCATGACTGGAGTTTTAAGTGTTCGGTCACCATCTCTTCCTCCCAAATCATTTATATTTATTATTCATCAACCATCCTATATTCCGACGCTACATAATCTAGACTCTGACAGCGTCGTAAAATACATTTAAAAATCTATATATTTGAAAACAAAGCTGTACTAGACTAGACTTTATTAGGAAAGATGTTACGAAAGAATTGGAAAAGCTGCCAGTACGAAACAGAATAGAGGAACACAAAATTGAAGAATCCATTTCGATAGAATGACTACTGAAAGAATACCGAAAAAGAAGATTCTACAGTTTAATCTGAGAGATGCTGAGGACGAGGGAGATTTGAAAAAAAAAAAATGGCAACCCTGGAACAGGTTTCATTACGAAGAGATGACAAAGATATATGAACTGTGGTATTAAGAAACTGATAAACTGGTATGAAATTGATACCAATATCACGATAATTCAATTCAATTCTTTATTATTCAAGTGCCGAGTCAACAGCCGCAAGGCCAATTACAGACAGAGCACAGGGTAGATATAAGTAATTACATTATGGACACACCCAACATAAAAGTCAAAGACAAAGTACAGGCAAGCACTGGAGGAAAACACAATAATGCAGACAAGTAAACAAACAAACAAATGATAATAATAGCAATAATAATAATTTCATTAATAAAATCTAAGTGTTATTGAGAACTGAGAAATGAAATATAAATATTAAATTGAGAAATGAAAAGTATAGATTTTCAGAGAGGATAATAATAATACTTAAGTTTAGTTTTTTTTTTTTTGCTCATGCAAATAATAATAATACTAACAGTTATACTATATTTTAAAATCGTTTGGGGAGAACTTTCCTGGCTCCGAATACGTCAACATCCCTGCATATGACATTAGCAGCTGCTGCATATCTAGCAGAAGGACAATTTTTAGATGAGGAGCAAACATTGAAAAATGCAAAGTCTTTGATATACCGAGCAGGAACTCGGAGACCAACAATTTCCAGAACAGAAGGGCAGAATTTCGAGCCAAAATAAACGTGAATAAGAAAGAGAGCATCAAGGCGATGTCTCCTAGTACGTAAAGTATGCAATTTTAACTCCTCGAGAGCAAGAGAATAATTGTAATGAACTTGAGGATAGAAACGATTAAAACAAAGGGCTGCAAACCTCTGCTGGATGCGTTCCAGCTTGTTGGCATCAGTTGACGTAATCGAATTCCAGACTACGGACGCATATTCTTAAATCTAACTAATGCATTGTACAATCTGAGCATACTGTCTAGAGATTTATTTATTTATTAAGCAATCAGAATCTACAATTCTATAAGCTAGTACAGTCTAGAGATGAGAAATTGAAAGTAATGTTACGAACTAAACACAACAGTTTAAGACAGTGAGAGAAAATGTAATTGACCTGGACATGGAAATATAGCTTAGCATCAATAAACACTCCCAGGTCTTTTATAGAATCGGTCTGGGCTACTGACGTTTGACAAAGTTTATAACCGTAGAGAAGTACATTGGTTTTCCTGGAGAGGGATATAACTTTAGTTTTACTGATGCTGAGTTTCATACAGTTAGCAATGCACCAACCTTGTATAGAGTTAATGTCAGACTGAAGTAGATAGCAGTCCTGAGCAGAACTAATGGCTCGGTAAATTTTGATGTCATCAGCAAAAAGCAGACACTTAGAATGGGCAACTGCATCGCATATGTCATTAATAAACACATTGAAGAGAAGGGGTCCCAAGACAGATCCCTGAGGAACGCCGGAGAGAACTTCAAAAGGTGAGGAAAGAACACTAGAAACACGTACCTGAGATTTCCGGTTGGATAGGTAACTGCGAAACCAGCTTACATAATCACCAGAAAGCTCAATAGCACTAAGCTTATGAAGAAGAAGAGAATGTGGGACAAGGGCGAATGCATTGCTGAGATCAAAATAAATGGCATCAGCTTGTCTCTGATAGCCAACTATAGGGGAGATAAAATCAACGTAAGTCACAAAAATTGGTGCTTGTGGATTTAGTTTTCGAGAAGCCGTGCTGATAAGGACTAATTTTTGATTTTAGATAATGGGAAACATGTTCATGAACAATAAATTAGAATATTTTAGAAAAATTATTCAGTAAGGATATAGGCCTATAATTGCTAACAGAGGTACTTTTGCCTTTTTTGAGAACAAGAACAATTGCTTCTTGTTTCCATAGTGAGGGAAAGTAATGATGAGATAAGCTTAGATTAAAGATATGTTTCAGAATAGGTACAAATATATCAGTACAACCCTTAATAATGAATCCAGGGATGTGGTCGACTCCAACAGACTTAGATGGTCTCAGGCGCTTAATGGCTTTGATAACATCAGAATAGGAAACAGACGCTAAAGGTAAGAATTCGGAAGATGACAATATGCTGGGGAGGACATGAGGACCAGGATTGAGGTACACTGTTTGAAAATACTTTCAAAATTCATCAGCAACGTCATTAGGTTCGATTAAATGCTTACCATCAACCTCAAGCTGAATGGAATTAGAATTTCTTTTCTTAAAGGAGGCCACATATTTCCAGAATTGCTTGGGTTGCGACTTTAAATTTTCGTCCACAGATTTCAACCATCTAAATCTGTCAGACTTAATAGTAGTCTTAACCAGCTTACGATAAAAGGAAAATTTTGGTAAAGGCATTCGGATTTCTTTTTCTTTTTATTAGCGTCTGTAAAAAGGAACTAGAATACCAGTGTGGGAATTTCATATGAGTGTTTATGATGCCATGGGAAATTGCGTGTTCCATGGCATCTTGAACAGCAGCACTGAGGCCAGTGACAGCAGAATCCACAGAGGGGGTACCATACACACGGGACCAGCCGTAAGTTGAGAGATTATTATAAAGTAGTGCATAATCCCCAGACGAAAATTTACGGTACGAATATCTATAAGTGGCAAGGGGCAGACAAATATTGATAAACAGTGGGGGTGGTAATTGTCAGGCTGTATAAGTCCAGAGTCAACAGGAGTCGACATAATTATTTGAATACATTCAATGTATATGTATTAATTACTACATGTTTCGGCTTCATTGGCCATCCTCAGGTATATACAGTTCTTACTTTAACTCTTTTATTTCGTCTGATAGTCTTCCCTACACTGGCCAGTGTTTGTTCAGATTTTTAGGTTATGTTAATGTAATGTCTCTTTTATATGAAATGGTCTATAAAATACACATTAACGGCCGTGGGGATCCGTTGCGCTGACAATGCGACACCCTCTGTCCGCTAAAGTTGGCACTGACTTCACCTACAAGAGGTGGTCGCTCGGTCAGTATAGTTCGCTTGCGGACTACAAGCCACGGAGTTTCTTTGTATTAATATTATGTTTAAAAATGGAATATTAAAACGTGTTATGGTGTCAAGTCTCTTCTGTCTCGTGACTTACTTCAACCAAAAAGAATTAAGAAATTAAAAAATGACATGTTAGTGGTTTATTTTAAAATATTGAATATTAATTGGCATAATAATAATTTTCAATTGCTCTTCCAGCCTATTCAGGGCCCTGGCTTCTTATTCAGTTTCATTATCATTTTTCACAGACGGTAGGCCTCATTGAGCGAGTTATCAGCCCGTCGCAAGGCCTCTACCTAAACACAGGGAAACACAAACATAGAATAAACGCATACAACCATCAAACATCCGTGCCTTGAGTGGGATTCGAACCCACGATCCAGAGTCCGAGCGAGCAAAGACATTTCATGCCTTAGACAGCGAGGTTTTTTTTTTTTAATTCTCTTAGTGGGGGGTGGAGTCCAGCTGCGTCCACTCGGCACGGCGGCCACTCATTGGCCTCTTGTACCTGCCCCGGGTGATTATGATGATGGAGAATTTGGTGGAATGAAGATTGGCAGGGGAAACCGAAGTACGTGGAGAAAATCCGCCCCAGCGCCACTTTGTCCATGACAAATCCCACTTGACCAGACGGGGGATCGAAACCGGACCGCCGCTGTGGAAAGCCAGCGACTAACCGTTTGAGCTCTGGCGCGGACTAGACCACGAGGTTACTGTGACCGGCACTTGGCATAATAATGAATAATAATAATGAAATTTAAAACCATTATATTAATAAAACTAAAAACTGAACTCCATGGTCTTAGTCCGCAAGCGAATCATACCGACCGAGCAACCGCCGCTTGTCGGCGAAGTTAGTGCCAACTTTTTACTGACAGAGGGTGTCGCGTGGTCAGCTCAATGGATCCACACGGCCATTAATCTCGGCTTTTAGACCGGAGCCGCTACTTTTCAATTTAAGTAGCTCCTCAATTATGCTCACAAGGCTGAGTGAACCCCGTTCCACTACTTCTCAGAAAATCTGGTAGCGCCGGGAATCGAACCCGGAACCTCTGGATCTGTAGCCAGGAACTCTGACCACTAGACCACCGAGGCGGTCGCGTTTTACATTAATAGTTTTAATCAATTAAAATATGTATGAATTTGAAATATCATCCACTGTAGAATATATCATCTAGAAGCAAAAATATTTCTAACCTTTCGGCACACGCCACAACTCCTACTGTCATGCTATCTGTATTTTGTAAATGGAGGCTCTAGTCATATCCAAATTCGATAAATTTAAACAAGAGAATTTGGCAATAATAATGAAATGATAAGAAGCTATCATGATTTTAGAATAACGAATCCAAGGTAAGGCGTTGGGCGTGAAAATATTTGATCAAGTGCGTGTCAAGATGATATGGGATAACCACTAAAGCTGTCACTCACATATGACATATGCCATAATTTGATGCTTGATTGACGTTACACAGAATATACTTGCAGATTCCTGTTATAAGCTTTTGTTAATTATCCATTAAGTCGGCCAAAGTACAACTCACGGAAGTACTATATAATATACGGCAGTCGTGACATCGATCAAGGCAGTCAATCTCCCTTGTTACATACGAAAGCAGAGGAACTGGAAAGACTTTAAGCAACTACATTATGACAGGTAAGATGCAAGAAATATGAAATAATGTTACAAGTATTGAACTTCTCGAAAATATAATTATAATGATCAAGTCAAGCAAGATGAAGTGACAGGAGACTTGAGTAAACTGCATAATGAGGAGCTTCATAACTTGTACTCTTCTCCAAGTATAATTAGAATGATCAAGTCAAGGAGAATGAGGTGGGCAGGGCATATAGCACGAATGGGGGGGACAAGGACTGCATATAGGTTATTGGTGGGAAAGCAAGAATTAAACAGACCACAGGGAAGACCAAGGCGTAGGTGGGTGGACAATATTAGAATGGATCTTAGAGAGATAGGATGGGATGGTATGGATTGGATAGATCTGGCTCAGGATAGGGACCAGTGGAGGGCTCTTGTGAACAAGGTAATGAACCTTCGGGTTCCATAAAATGCTGTGAAATTCTTGAGTAGCTGCAAAATTGGCGGCTCCTCAAGAAGGGCTCAGCTCCATGGGTAAGTAAGTAAGTAAGTAAGATGAGATGGGCAGGACATGTATCACGCATGGCAGAGAACTGGAATGCATACAGTTTCGGTAGGCAAACCTGGATGAAACAACCACTGGGAAGATCTAGAAGTAGAAGGGGGTATAATGTTAAAATATTGTAGCGTGCTTGGTTGTCACGCTACAAATAAGTTCACGTAGGCCTCAAATTCCGTAGAACATTTATTGTCCTTCACGCTTACACAATCATTTACACCCGCAGTGTTGCGATCACTGCTTACTATAACTCGGCGACACTGGACTGGCTTCGCTGGCGGTGTATAGCAGACTCCTTTCTGCAGCGGATATTCCACGGCTTTCTTCTTTGGAGGCTATTCCGAGACTTTCTTCTTTGGAGGCTCGAGGAAGACTCAAGACTTCTCGTCGAAGCTGGGCTTTTATAACCTCGCCGCTGCTAGGCAAATGAATCCTCTGTTATAGCCGTGGAAACGTCGCTTTGTTGGCTCCGCGTTTCCTACGCAATAACCCGTTGTTATCGCGTTGTCTCTGTGGGAACCTTCGCGTATTCGTCGTAACCGTGGAGATTCGATGTTCTCGATACAACGGCTCACTGTTGGAAGTACAGTATCGCTATTGTTACTTCTTATGCAACGGTCTGTTCTGGCGTTTCCATAGAAGTGACTCTTCCGGATTCCAGACACGTTACAATATATTTTAGAGAATTAGTATGGAGGTGTGAACTGGACTAATCTGACTCAGGATAGGGACGAGTTAAGGGCTCTTGTGAACAAGGGGTTCCACGACATATTGGGAATTTCTCGAATGGCAGAGGAATTGCTGGTTCCACAGGCAGGATTCAGTTCCGTAGAGTTTGGTAGCGTAACCGCTCACTTCCTCTGTGCCCTTTTCGTTGTGCGCCACTCCACCACCGCTCACTTCTTTGGGTCCTTTACTTTAATCAGTAGAGCTGGGTTCCTATCCCAGGGTCTTATAAGGGTCTGGCTCGGACAGGGCAGGAAGAACACTTCACTACAATCACCCACCTTTTGACGGTTGCACTTAGTAGTCCTTTAATACCTTCCAACTTTCTGAATACAACTGAATTTCTTACTACTGTTGCTTTGTACTGTACTTATACTATTCTACGGAAGGGCCGTAGTGGTAAATTTAGTGTCCGACTTTGCCGAAAGTAGTGTCAAGACTCTCCGAGGTGGAATGCCCTCTCTCTGAATTCTGAGGTCCACGAACCCCAGACTCCAAGAGAAATCCACTCCTCCACTTCTGCCATTGGTTAATTCTTCAAACTAGGAGGTTCCCTAAATTTTGAATTCCCAATCATGTTGCTCTGCTATGTGATTCTGGCAGATGCTGACCTGACGCTAAGGATGACAGCCCCTTGATGCATTACAGTCAGGGTGTGAGGCTCCGGCCGTCCCACTTCTAAGTTATCGCTGTCCCAAGCTGTCAGCTCTCATTTTCTCAAAGCCTTTCCGACGTTGCTGAAACTGCCAGAATTCCAGGAAAGTACCAGATGTTACTTCCTGTTCACATAGCAAAACTTGAACTATGTCCCTTCCGCGTGTAAGAGCTGGCTATCAGCCGGATCTCTTTGTTTGTAATATAGTTAATCTTAACTTAATACAAATTTAATTTTCACACAACACTCCTCCAGTCAGAATGAACGGTTACAGTAGGTCTGTTGGCTGCAGTTGAGATGGGGAGGTACACAGCCGAGACCACATACTTTTTTTTCAAGGCACTGGCGTGAAATCAATTTTTTTATAACTTGTAACACTTCCGTTCTCCGAGATAGAAGCGTCAGATTTTTTAAGTAGCTCTGTGAATTTCGTCACTTGTCTTCAATTCTGCTTTCAAAAGTTAGCGTTATGTGTCGAGAACGATTTCTTATAATGTTTTTTACTCAAAAGTTTCAACGTCGAACTGCACGCCGAATTGTCCTAGCACTTTAAGTTTTACGACTGTGTCGTCGGCTGTAATTTAGAAAAAGTAACGTTGATAAACCGGCTCTTTGACTGTTTATACACGTTATTTTTCAAAGATTATTTCACATAAGGAAAATATTTACATTACACTGTCCTTTTTTCTAAGTGTTTCTGTAACATTTTTAGAACATGATTTTATATACAGCGGACACTTCTCGAAGTACGAACCATAACCAAAACTGAATATCTTCTAATTAATATATAACAATTCAGTTCTTACCTTACAGGAAACACATTACATCTCCGATACGGAGATAAACCGGTTAATATTCTTTAAGGATATAATAGCTGTTTGCTGTGAGAACTATAGGAAACGCACAAAATTCAAAGTTCTAGTGTGTACAAGCAGGTGGGGTACATGCAGTAAACACCGGGCTTTAAAATTTTAAATTTCATTAGAATATTGTTTTTGTTTCACGGTGTGGGGTGAGACTGAGTCCACTTTGTGAGTCCGTTAGCCTAATGTACCAGCCCCGGTCGACGGATGAGTGTGGAGCATTTCGCGGAACGAGAATTGGCATGAGAAGCCGAAGTCCACCAAAAGTAACATGACTTGACCAGGGACTGAACCCTGATAACTGCCGTGGCAATCTGGCGATTAACACCCTGAGCCATGGCACTGCCTCATTAGAATATTACGTCTTTCTGTAAGACGTTCCATCTTCACTGTCGGGTAAAACTCTCTAAAGCGACGTCAATCTATGGCTCTCAAAAAAAAAAAACCGTGGTTTTAGTCCGCAAGCGAACTATACCGACCGAGAGACCGCCGCTTGTAGGCGACGTTAGTACCAACTTTATCGGATAGAGGGTGTCGCGTGGTCAGCGCAGCGAATCCCCACGGCCGTTAATTTAGGTTTCCTAAACCGAAGCCGATATTTCCTAGAAACAGCTCCTCAATCACAGCTTTCAATATGAAAACTATTATATTCTGGGATGTCACGCCGTGTAGCCCGATAGAATCTCAGAGATATTTTGATAAAAATTACCAACTCCATTTTCAGGATCAAAGAGCGAGTAGAGTAAAAAATTGCGAGATGAAATCAGAGCTCCCTGCTTGATGTTTCTACCTCGGTTTATTTTTCGACCCTGAATGGAGGTAGTATGGCTCTCCATGCTGATGCAAATTCAGGGAAGATATTTTAAATCATGGGACATAAAGACTTAAGCACTTAAATATATTCTTGCTGACCTAGAAATTGTTGACTTTACGGATCTGAATTATCAACAGCTTTATGGAAGTATTTCAGATGCGAGGTATATCAACCACACAGGTGAAGATTTTGATACGAAAGAGTTATTATTTATACGTACGTATAATGTTATTATATTTACACCTTCGCTTTTGTACGCACAATAAATACGTTTAAATTAATCGAAAATACGAGTAAGTTGCTTCAAACAGACCATTTCTTTCTATGAAACACAACATTTACTCGTGGCGACAAAATTTCCTACATCTCGCTTTGCTTAAACTGGAGGATCGAACATTTGGTATAGCACACGTAAGGGCACGTCCCTTTTCCGAACTAGCAGAACATTTTAATTTCATGTTACTCATAATCAGTATGCCGTTCTAAGACCTACATTCGTATTCGTCACGTAATTATCATAATCAAATTAATGTAAAACATCCGTTAGTATAATCATATATTCAGCTTGCAGTCAGTAACTCCTTGTTTGCAGTTTATTTAACGAAGCGTTGTGAGGGTCGGCGTTAGTTAGGTTAAATTAATGAGTAAATAATTAAAAAATAAATTTTATTATAAACTCTGATAAAATAATCATTCAGTATTTGCATATCTTCCTTGTGCAGCTGCCCTGATTTTCAATGAATCCGTTTCAAACGTACATATATTTTCTCATTCTATCATAATAAATATTTTCTTTTGTTCCCTAAGTCATTTTTCGCTACTTCTTTTCCAACTAGTTTCAATTTCAGATTCATTTTAATAAATTATTATATTTCGGTCGTCAGGAATTGTGTGTTCGATCTACTCCTTAGCCACGTCACACGTAACTAAAAACTCCGTGACCTGTAGTCAACAAGCGAAGTATACCGACCGACCGAGCGACCACCGCTTGTCGGCGAAGTTAGTGCAAAATGTAGCAGATAGAGGGTGTCGCGTGGTCAGCGCAACGGATTCCCATGGCCTTTAATTTCGGTTTTCTAGACGGGAACCACTATTTCCTTTATTTCCTCAATTATACTCACGAGGCTGAGCGGATCCCGTCCCAGCCCCACAACTTCTCAGAAACATCTTGTAGCGCCGGGAATTGAACCCGGGACCTCTGGTTCTGTAGCCAGGAACTCTGACCACTAGACCACAGAGGCGGTTCATGTAACTAAAGCAAATTATAATTAAACCGTAAATTTAAGGAGATTTACCTGAACATGAAAGTCGATCCCTTGTTCTGGGAGAGGATGCAACTCCCAGGAAAGTATTTGGATCCATAGGAAATGGTGGAAACAGGAGAATATTAGACAACCAGCAACTTCAGAGCCTGTGCTGTCCACGTAATATGGGCAGGAAGTAAGGACATGTATCACGTGACGGGAAATAAGTAACACGTATAACGAATACGATAATTTTGTAAAGGTTCTTGCAGAAATAGGCCATGTGAGGGAGTGCGGCACAGATTTCCAGGTTGAAAGAAGAGAGTATAATCCACGATATGAGGCCATTCTTGTTACTTGATGACAGTTTGCGAGTTTAAACACAGAATTGAATGAAAACAAAACTGCTCATGAAACGCAATTGCATAAAGGGGCTGAAACTTCCACTTTAGAGGTCGCACATTGAAGAAGCAACAGCTTAGTTTCCTCTTAGTATCTTAATCATTGTTTTTGAGCTTCATAAAAGCAGAGAAAATGTTGACTTAATAACTGTACACTGTAGGAGATAAAAAGTAGAATGTTCTGAGGCGAATATGACAATAATACTGACTTAATTTCTTGCATTTCAGGATTCAAATGCAATATCCCAGTGCTGCTGGGAATTCTGTCGCTATGTTTCCTTTTGGGGGCATGCAGTCCAAGGCCACAGTTGAGATCCACACCCTGCGCCATGGAAGAGGCATTCTCTGCAGATCCCACTGACTGCAGCGCGTATTACCAGTGCTCAGCAGGCCAAGGGTTCAAACTTAAGTGTCCAACTGGACTTCATTGGAACAATGCACTTAAAGCATGCGATTGGCCAGACTTTGCTGGTTGTATGTTGGAACCTCATGATGAGAATGGCGATACGGAAAAAGGAAGCGCGGAACAAGAAGATGATGAAGAGGAAGACAGTGGAGACAGCAGCGTAAGCAGCAACGAGGAAGGCACCAGCGAGGAATCTGTCTCAGGCAGCGACAGCAGCAGCAGCAGCAGCAGCAGCGAAAATGTCATGTGCGAGGCTATTAAAAATCACCCCGAATGCCCTGAAAACGACATAGAAGGTTCAAAATATTTCCCTCACCAAGACCCTAGCCACTTCTACCACTGCAGTCATGGAGTAGCTCACTGTAAAGCGTGCCCCGCAGGCCTCGTCTGGAACCAGAAATGTCTTGTATGCGACTGGCCTGAAATATCTCTCTGCCACGGACATGAAAGCGGAGGCAATGATGATAGTGCACCGAAGCCACCAGAGGGCGAGGATGAAGACGATAAAGACAGTGAATCAGACGATGAAGACAAAGACGACGGAAAAGACAAAGAAGACGGAGAAGACAAAGAAGACGGAGAAGACAAAGAAGACAGTGAAGATAAAGAAGACGGAAAAGACAAAGAAGACAGTGAAGACAAAGAAGACGGAAAAGACAAAGAAGACAGTGAAGACAAAGAAGACAGTGAAGACAGCAAAGAGAGCGAAGATAGCAAAGACAGTGAAGACAGTGAAGACAAAGAAGACGGAAAAGACAAAGAAGACAGCAAACCAGAGGACGAAGATAACGACAGCAGTGGCTGCGCTGAAGGAAAGGACCGTGTTGAATGTCCTTCAGTAGACGACACGCGTCCTATCTTTTTCCCCGATCCGGAGGACCCTCACAGCTACTTCCAGTGCGACCACGGACGGCTGCATTGCAAGCGGTGTGCTGGTGATCTCGTCTGGAATCAGGAGCATGTTGTATGCGACTGGGATAATCGTAGTACGTAGTGAAGCATTACTCTCTCATACACAACCTACACCGCATACAAGGATAATTAGCAACGGTGGCTGCATTATGAGAGGTTGACGATAAATTGGCTATTCATTACTTATTTGAATATATTAAATTATTGAATTAATGATTATATAACATAAATATATCTACTTGCATAAATAACTTACACAATATTGAATTTTGACTCCGATTTTGATGTGTTTTTGTTTAACTGCCATTAAAAATACAGTAAACTGTACATTGTTTATAAGTTGTAATAATATTAAATAAAGATGCAATTACGAAATGGGTCGTTCTTGGTATTTACAAGTGTCACTTCATATGTGGTGGTATAGAACAGAACCTGTAAGGTTCCATAATTTTATTTGTAATGTACAGGGCTGTAAGCTGCATTACCGACTGTCCTACATGATGAATTATCAGGTTATTCTCACAATCTCCAGACTAATTCCGTGACAGTAGCTTGAAACAGGCCGCTGCGGCATCCATAGAAAACAAAACAATCCCCGGTTATAACGGACTAATAGGGGGTGGGGGCGCCCGTTATCACCGATGTCCGTCATAAACGAGTGAAGGTGTATTCACAACAGTCCGCCACAGGATACAAATACAATATACGCAGTAAACATAGAAACACAATGTGATTATGTAAATGTTTTTATATTGGGATAAAAGTAAGACGAAATGAAGCTATCCCTGTAACAAGCCGTGGAGGCCCACAGGGTTGTTAGACGACGAAACTCCCATATTTTCTAGATAATCGACTCAAAGGCGCGCCAGCCGCTCTTTACCCTCAGGATGATTCCTTGTACTCCTCGTACTACGACAGCTATGTGAATGTTTTTGAGTTCGAAACATTATTAGAAGTCGGGATAGCTCAGTTGGTATAGGGAAAGGCAACGGCTGGACGGTGGGATTCGATTCCTGGTATAGGCAAGCGTTTTTTCTCTACTTCACAGCGCTCAAACCGGCTCTAGAGCCTACTCAGCCTCCAGTTTAAAGGGTACCTGGGGCTCTTTCGCCGACGGTAAAGCTTCTCGCCCACTAGAGCAGTATGGTTAGCAGAACAGTGCAGTGCCGTTGTAGTATGTCTGCAGCGAGTGCGCCCACTGCAGGCGTGCAGCGTCAGAGACGGGACCGAAAGCATTCCCCCCACCAAAGTTGTTACCCACTACGTTTACCCCCCCAAGTTGAACCAAGTCCGCTTTCGTGCAGTCTTGCGCTCCATGTTGTACAGAATATTGCAATGACCGACTCGTCTTCGGAAGAAGAAACGATTTGTGTAGCTATGATGCTACAAGAGGATCAGCCAAAGCGAATATGGGTGCACGATATTAACAAGAAAAGAAACGAATTCGGAGAGTTCCACACGATATTTCACGACCTAACTGAAGACGATAATATCCGTACACTTAACTTATTATTAAAATCTTTAAATTCCCTTAACTACAGTTACTTTTACAAGAGAATTCAATATATGGGCAACGTCATGAGAATTGTAAACATGTAATTTGTCGTACCTCTGAAAAAGCCTGATTAAAGGGAAGACTAAATCTGATTGAAACATTCAATAAAGAATAAAATAAGAAATGATTCTATCTCTAGTAGATAAACTACAGATGGAAAATGTAATTTTACAAAACACCTTTCTTTTGTTTGAAGAGAAGCATGACATTAAAAGCACAAACATCAGATAAAATTGCCATTGAGGAATTAGAATATTATATAAATATAAAAGAGAAACTTTCACTTACAGATGGAATAGCAATTTTTAAACACTTCAATATGTTCCAAAAAATGCTACAAGATATTAAAAAATAATATTTAGAAGAAAGATAACTGTACTACGTTAAATAAATAATGGACTTGGATGCTAAAATAAAACTATCTGTAATTTTATAGAAAAATTAATCTGTAAATATTATCAAGATATATAGTTAAGTCAATAATAATGAAATTACATATTCACAATTAATCATGAAGTGCTTTTATCAAATATTATGACAATATTTCATCTGCCGCTGGAACCAATAATAATTCGGTCATAATAAATAAGGTATTCCCAAGACAATATTCAGATATTAGCCCTGTACCCATACCTACAACTGAAATTATCAATATTGTCAACTTTCTTACGAATATCAACTTGTGTGGATGTTACCAAGTACGTGTATCTACTAAAGTAACAAAGACCTGCTCAACTACTGTAAGCAAATCTTCTGGTTGTCTGCATAGTCACTTTTTGCTATAGAAATCACCAAATTGAAGTCTCCAAATGGAACCTCTGTTCAAGAAATGAGACACTTCTTAAAACTCAAATCAACAGCCCATTTTCTTTCTTTCCTGTGTTTTCCGAAACAGTGTAGAAAATTCTGCACAAAAAATAATCCAATATATGTATTTAAGAGCATATAAATTAATGAAAAATTTGATTTTAGAAAATATCTATTCATTCCTTCATCCATTCATTACCCATGAAATGCTGTAGGCTCATAAAACTAAACTTCATGTAGTGTGGACAATGTATGAATACTGCAAGGGCTTTTAACTGTGTTAATCATGAAATATTAATAAAGATACCTTCTCAATATGGAATGGTTTGAATCACGTGTTGTGACAAAACATTCACTTACAACAGTGTTTATTCCAGGTTTACTCAAAATGACTCAGTGCTTGGTCCACAAACTGACACAAACAGCTTTCAAAACCTATTATTTTCTGGACAAATGTAGAAAATAATCCCTGAACCACATGAAAATAATTTTGTGAAATTACCTAGTGATATCGATATCATAACAAACGGTTTGCAAGAAATAAGCTTGCTTGAATTCTGAAAAGATAAAACTCCTAAAATTGTTTAACAGAGAAGAGATGACCCATAAATAAATGTATGTAAATTATACCAGAAGTTCTGATTTCAGTAGTACAAATGATCTACCAACTCACTCATCCAAAGCATGCTCTACTGCCAATCAAGATCGCTTCATGATACAGGGCTGCAAACTAGTTGCTATAATCCTCTACACTTTTATCAATATACTGCATAAATTCTCTGATAGAAAACATTACCAAAGATGGATAAATTGTGAGGAATGCACAAGAAAAGATAATATAAACACCACTAACAAAATTATTTGTATCTCTTATAAACAATCAAAGGCCTTACCAATAATATAAAACAAATATTGTTTAAGCTTCAATCCATAAGAAGTAATTCACTGCCATTTGTATTTGTCAAATACTTTTTGTTTATTACAAAACATAATATAATAAATACTACAGTCATCCAAGTTTACATAACCTAAAATATCCTGTGAATTGATCTGTATTTGTTATATATGGAAATATGTTTAAATACAGATATTATGTCTTGCTAGTAAGACTCATGTAATTACATCAAAATCCTGTGCATGAAAAATTTATAAGTAATTGTTCACTATGCTGTAAGTGAACACCATAAATACTGTAAGAATTTGCAGTAGGATAATAGCAAATTTTGACAGCGAAATCAACGCAATGTGAAAAAGCTATATTTAGTATTTAATTAAAATTCATGCAATTTCCTTTGTGTTCTGTGTATGAAAGTATTTAAATAATTTAAAGAAAGTGTCCTTATATTCGATTTTGCAGCTGTGCTAGAGGAACAATATTCAACCCCCCCCTACCAGTCTGTCAGTAATACAAGTTCATTGTAAAAACCGTGATCCTAACCTTCTGTTTGCATTATTTCAGAAAACGGGAATGCCTAACATCAGAAGGGTGGGGTGTACCCCAATCAGTGTCTCCTGATGATTTTCGCATATTAGAATTTACCGTAAAATGTGCAAAGTTTTAATAAAAAAGTCCAAATACATACAAATCTTAATTCTGCGAGAAGTTACGTAAAAATAACTAAGTTTTAAGTTAGGTTCAGTCAGGAAAAGGAATGGACACATGATACTCTACATTTCCTCACAGGGCACAGATTGGAGATACAACACTTTTCAGTAAAGTGTTAAATTGTCTTGTACTCACGTATTCTGGAAACACGTTTGATCTTTGAAGAACTCTCCCTGCACAGGCTGCATCTTATATTATTCAGAAGATCTATTACCTCCTCTCTAACACGTTTAAACAGCCACTTCTATACGCTCTCTACGCCCTCTACGAATGTCTACCTTCCCAACCCCAACAAACCCTACAAACTACGTCCATGCATTCCATGCCATCTGGTGAGTAATTAATGGTTTAAATTTTAGCACGGACAATTTGTCTTTGCGTGAAATAAAATGAAAATAATATTTTTTTGCAAAGCTAGATAATCATATGCATAAATAACTAAATACTTTTGTCATCGAATATATGGCCCTTATGAAAAGTATAATTTTCACTGAGTCGATAGATATGAAATTTGAAATGTTTCGATGAATTCGTGCATGAACCTCAAATATAAAATTTAATTTAATCGGTTCTCGAATTATTAGATGACACAACATAAAACACGCGTGGTATTTATCATCAAAACCACGTGATTTCTAAAAAAAAAATTTTGGGTATATACCGGTTATTTCTTACATTTTTTCAGTACAAATTTTGTTCAAAACGTTCTTTATTGCAATGTGTATTTACCGAGCTACCCTCGAGATGCAAGCAGGTTTGCATGTAGTCTTTCATGTAAAATGTTTGTTACGAACCGATTTTAACTGAGATCGGAATGTGTCGATTGATTTTGATGAAGTCCCAGAAGTAGAGTTTCATGAAAACACGTTCAGCGATTTTAAAGTTGCTATATACTGACAGACAGGTATTACCAAGCTAATGGACACATTTTTGTAACTTTTCGTTGCGAACATGCCAAAAATCGTCCCCAGCGTCTAGCTTACGGATATTTTTTACTTTACCTGCACCAGTACTATCTTGTGTACCACAAATCCCACATGCACTCACCTGAGATTAAACCAGAGCCACAGAAACCTAAGGGCTACGCTGACCCTTTTAAAGAACATGTAAACTCACAGGATATATAGGCGACAATACACTCTCACTTTGAAATTCCTGTGAATCAGAGACTGTCATGTACTAACTAGTATGTGCTTATTACGTATGGAACAAGTGGCCGCGCCATAGCTCAAGCAGTTAGTCGCTGGCTTCCCACCGCGGCGGCCCGGGTTCGATCCCGGGGTCTGGTCAAGTGGGATTTGTGGTGGACAAAGTAGCACTGGGGCAGATTCTCAGAGTACTTCGGTTTCCCCTGCCAATCTTCATTCCACCAATTGCTCCACCATCACCTTCGCCTATCATCTGGGGCTGGTACAATAGGCCAGAAGTGGCCGCAGTACAAGGGACTTAGTCCCAAGCCACTAACAGTAAATAAAAAAAAAATAATTTACGGAACAACACAATCAGATAGGAATGGGTGCTACAAATTTAAACATGAGAGAATAGTCTTAATGTAGCACCTATGTGGTTTATAATTCTAATGGAGAATATTTCAGTATATATGAATAAATCCCTCGAAATGTAAAATTTATGTGAAGAAAAAACATTGCAACAAATTCCTGTATCAACACCAGCCTCAAAGCTGAATGGCTGAAATAGTCCTAAGTTTGGATTTCATGTGAATTTGTGCAAGAATATTTATATCCAGACAAAGCCATTACAAAACACCGAGAAATTTGTAAAATCTCTACTAAAATCTTCACCTTAATTTTTAAAAGAAGTACTTACAGGGTGATGCAGCGGCCTCCGTAGTCTAGAGGTAACGTTCCCACCTCATGACTCGTAGTACGCGGGTTCAAATACCCGGCGGAGGTCGTCGAATTTTTAAGGGCGGAAAAATTCAGGGAACAAGTCCTCCGGGAGGGACTTTAAGCCGTGGGTCCCGTGTCGTAGCTTTACGGCACGTGAAAGAACCTCATATCTCCAAAGGTCACTGAGCCAAATTAACGGACGTTTCCCGCCCAACAGCAGTCTCTAATACCTCTGGTAGATGGGGGAAGCATTATAGATACCTCTCAGCTAGTAGAGCCGGTCTGGCTGGCTGGCTGGGCAGGACTGATGGTAAGCACCAGTACTGGTAGGATATAGAGACTGGTAGAAATCATAGAGGGAAGCATAATGGACCAATACAGGTCTCAGCGCATGGGGAAACCCACCCTCTCCAATAACTAACTAACTACAGGGTGGTGCACATAGGCATTTCTAGGGCTATTGTTTTCCAAAGGCAGAGAAGAATATATAACACACATTCAGCACAAAAAATATTCCCTATGTATCATTACCATTCCAGATTAATTAACCAGATAACATTTCAATATTACTGGAAAACTGTTTTATTTTACAGAAACAACACAATATGGTACAATATCGCATGTGTGCCTTCTGCCACCCAGAGTAGAAAGTCAGAACTAGTCTAAATTGGGACTCCAAGAATACATGAAAAATATGAGACAATGCAAATGATATTGGAAGTTCAATGTGCCAGGTTAGGTTGAACTGCGCAGGGTGTTTGGTATAGTAAAGAAATAGAAGATACAGGCAGCATTTTACATAATTTTTTCATTTTGAAAATAAAAACAGTTCTGAATTAATTTTAAATAAAATTAATATGTAATATTAAATAAACTGCAAGTTACAGATGTATAACCAATGTACAATGAAAACATATTGCCTTTTATTTTTTCTTTAGTTTTGCAACTATATTTGTATGCAGGAAGTTAGTGCTGTGGAGAAAAGAAAAACAGTCTACTTCACTGTCATAAACCATTACCTTAACTGTAATACATATTTCACAGTTTTTTAAGATATGTCAAGAGAACTGAGATGGAAATTGCTGCCATATACAAATGAATAGGTTAACAGACACTGAACAGACTTGAAGGGAAGGCATATTTGACTACTTCGTGGTGTGTTTTGAACTTTGTCCAGTTCTTCTTTATAATAAGAGCTACATAAATCAACAGTTACAATGTACCATTTTAGCTGATCATTGAAAAAGGTTTCAAGTGTCCTGTCATTACAGAAACATCCTAAATCACAAGTTCCACTCACAAATCATAGTGTAGGAAGGGAACATCGTACCAGAAGGCCTAAGAATATTTGACAGATTTAAATGTATTAAATTTGTGACTTTAGCCTTCACTTGTTTATATATATGCCCTCTGTCAAACTGTTAAGTGCCACTGAAACAACGATGTTCATTATATGTCGATGTAAGTTCAAAACAATTCACGCCATACTGTGCAGTAGGAAATTGGTTTACGTTTTTTAAGTAACGTGAAGTTGTAATCTACATTAACCATTTGCTGATTAATGAAGTAAAATTAAATATGTCTTTATATGAATACTATATTGGATAATGTAAATTGCTTGGGTATATTTGATATACACAATGTTAGGGGAACTGGATTCTTTCCTGTCATCAGCTGTAAGGGAAGAAAGAATCCTACTCAGCTGAAACATTATCCATGTAATGTTCTTCCCACACTAAAATATCATTTTTGCTTGCCAAACAGTAACTTGACTTTCACCCGTATTTTAACTTTCATGATTTACATAATTATTCTCTCATGAAATACCACCAAAAGTTGTCACCTATCACATTCTTGTTACTTCACTTCCAGTTTCTAAGTGGTGATTACAAAAACTATTCACGTTATTTCTTTTCAATCCATCTGTAACCACACTGCAAGTATTATTTTGTTCTTGATGAATAGTAATAGTTCTCTACATTTTTCAGTTTGTAAAGCTGTTATTTTCATTCAAGCAACAAACCACACATTAAATGACTGAACCACAATATGCATGGAAATGCTTAGTTTTGGCTGATCTGTCTTCTTTATTATGTATGCACCAATTTACTTTGAGTATTTTTGTTAGCAAGAATTACATACAGTTAAACATGACATCTGGATGTAGATGGAATAATAATATTTGTTACAGTTCTATAAATAATATATTTATCTTCTTATGTAGCACGAATAAAATTTATGGTTTCTGTTTATCGTATAACTGTATAATATAATAATGGCCAGGCTAGATACCGTATTTACGCATGTATAGGCCGCACATTTTTTGCCAAAAATTCAAGAGGAAAACTGGGGTACGGCTTATATTCGAAATCACACTTCATTTAAAAAAAAATTAACGTTACCAAATTTCGGAATAATTTCTACTCCTGAAATAATATTCCAAGAAAATTATTTTTTCTATAATTTGTCTGAAAATTGTGCTGTGGCCTATACATACGTAAATACGGTATTTTATCTGTAAATACTGTATGTAGGTTCATAAATGAAATTATATTTTCTCATAAATTTGTTAACAAAGGCAGTCACAAGTGTCTGATTTTTCTGAGAAGAAAGAAAGATAGACAGGGAAGGAAAGGAGAGGGAGCAGATGTAGATACTTCAAAATCCTGATCTGAAATTTGTTTAGAAAAAAGGAGGAGAATCATTCTTTTATCTACGGACATTTCAAATACAAGTCAGAGATATTACACAGGAAAGAACTATTTTAAGTGTGATCAATGTGTTTTCATAAATGGATTTTGAGATATGTTAGATTTGAATTTCTCATGGCAGTGACTTCAAAGAATACTGTCTTCTGGCATGTAAAACCATGCAGTCTGATAGAAGCTTACCGATGTTTCAGAGGTGCATACTGCCTCCATCTTCACGGTTGAAGAGTAAGACACACAAGCAACTGACAAAACTTAAGCAGCAAACACAGCGTGACAACATGGCATCACATCCCAGAACATACTACTCTTCATATTCACCACTCTGAGAACCTCAAATGCAAAAAATACAATATAATTACTTAGCTCAGTGTTTCTGAATACTTTTCAGTTGACATATCACTGGGTCTTGAGAGCTGACTAGTGTTGTGTGTATAAAACACCAGTATACATATCCATAATTTGATTCTGGGGGCACATATGAACACATTGTCATATTTGTCCCATCTGCCAATAAAATCCTTTCCTGGGACCACTTTTGCCTGTTGATATTATGGAAAGACCTAAACGACTGATTGAACTTTATTATGATGCTTGTACTACTTAATTTTGTCAAATTATACTATCATTTCGCTTTCCTTTCAATTTTCCAAATGATACTTTCTACATAATTTCTCTGTGTTCCATGCATATTCCTGTAGTTTGCAGCAGAAATGACTATAACAAAAATGATAAACAATGTACTGAGACTATAGGCAGGTGCAATAATTTTATCTAACTAATGATACAAATTTTTCTGAGATTTTAGGATCTCATGACGGTAACTATGAAGAATAATGTTTTCTGGAACATGATGCCATGTAGTTTGCTGGATATTTAAAAACATTTTTTTTAGGAATGTACTTCTCCTGTCTTATATCCCAAAGATGTAGGCAGCAGGTTCTTTCAAATTTTTGGCATCCACTGGAATCAGATCCCAGAAGACAATAATTCTAATATAAATAATCCATTCAATGTTTACACCCATTATTTTTCAAGTATATCTTCAGCAATCTAATCTGTTTCTCATGTCACTGTGAGCTCATAACTCCCATGTATCATATATATATATATATATATATATAGACACACACACATATAAACTGAGGATAAGGCATTAATCTGTTCTTGTATTATTTGATTAAGTTTCTTGTCATTTGTAATTCCAATAACAAAATCCACTTGTCTGAAATTTTCACTGATATAACAAGTTTAAATTTATAATTCATTATAACATTTCTTCATCAGCTACCACTTTGTCATTCATAAGAATGTTCAAAGTATGTACTGTGTGATGATATATATATAATAAAATGTATCATTACATTTTATCTGTTTTCAAGGTACACCTTTTTATGGGCAAATTTTGATTTACCTGTTTGTACTGCTTGTGAATTTTAGAACTGACACTGGAAATAACTTCAATGAAACGTCCACAAAATTTGCCATTCCACTCGTTCACTTTATTGTAAAGAGATGATTTTAAGCATGTTAGATACATAATGAGAACTTAACTGACTTCTTGTTTCATGGATAGTAGATAATATCACAAACTCCACTGTACTGATAACGACACATGGTAGAAAGGTATATAAAAAATTAATAAATGAATATTTTCCTATGTTATGACAGTTCATAGAATATCTGTGGAAGTATATGAACAGAAATTTTCCAGATTTAACCATATTTCTTTACCAGAGTAATCAAATCCTACCAATACAATATTTCTCACAAAGGAAATAGACTACACTGCAGGATTTAGTACATAATAATGCCCTTCCACTGAAACTTATAAAGAAAGAGAAGTTATTGAAAAAAAGGTCTCATCATATTCCCTCTACTTGCTCTGAATAACTTGTTCGTATAATACTTAATAGTTATTACTGATTAGGAAAATGTGGCAATTTTGCAGATAATAAAAGACAGTTTTATAGTATGGTTTAATGTAAATGTATGTGCATAAATATCGAAATAAACTTCATGAACATACATTTGTATCAGCACTTTATTCACTAAAATTACTTCTATATGCATGAAATGAACATATGTTCTTACTGCACAGTTAAGTGTGGGCACATACATTCCCAGGAACAAATATTTTCCTGAATTAGTTTGCTGCCAAGTAGATGTGAAATATTTTGTAAAATTGCATTTTTTAACTGAATATGTTTGAATATGATTGTGTAAACAGGTTCAATATTATGCAGTCTGAAATATTTTACTGACATCTGCTCAAATCTGGGTTACAGAGAGTTAATATTCACTGAGTTTCAGCCAATTATAGCACTATAAAACCTTTCAAACTGAGAAACTTGAAATATTTCTAATTTATTTTCATACAGTAAGTTTTTTAAAACTGGATTATATATAATTATTTCTTTCAAGTTCTGCAAGCTGGAGAAAGTACAGATTCAGCACAAAGAGGATTCAGTCTTTACACAGGTCAGCAGTTTGGCTTGGAGTCCCCTTAAACTTCCACAAATGTTCTGACAATTCTTGGAAATGACAAACAAATTCCATTTAGTTCTTTTGTTATATCATTTTGCCTTTTAAAACCGTTTTAAAACATACTGATAGCCTTTTGACATCAGCATTATTAGTTGTGGGCTCAGAACATTAAAAATGCAACATCTATAATGATATGACATGCGCTGATACCACTGTCCTTTATGACTGGATATTACACATACCACTCTTTAATATCTTTGATATCGCGTTTCTTAGCAGCTTTATTCCCACACTTGTCACTTCCATTCTTAAGATTTCCATTCATTTGCTGCGGACGTTGTTGGCTATTACCTCCTCCAAGAAGAGCAGTGTTAGGTCCTTGTGATTGTTGATAATTCTTGCTTTCATCCACTTTGTATGAACCATCAGATCTATTTTTAAATTTCAAGATGATGAGGATTATTAGAATAATGGCGATCATAGCTCCTGCTATAATGCCAATGATTAGTGCTGTATTTTCAGCTGCTTCAGATGAGATGCGATCACGGTTCTTGCGGTTAGGCTGTCGCGGTGTAGGTAATGGTATGGGAAGCAAAGAAAGTTCAGTGCTGGTGGTGGAAGAAGTGCTACTTGTGCCAGGGCTGCTATCTTCAGCTGATGATGGCCTGCTGCTCATGTTGCCAGTACTGTTGTACCCACTTGTAGATGTAGGAGGTATTTCTGAAGTACTGGAGTACGGATTTGTGCTGCTATGAGATGCGGATACTGTGGAACAAGTAATATTGTCCCCTTATGTAGAATGTTATATGTGAGTTCTTAAGATAACATGCAATACATAAATTTATGCTTTAATGCATGAACATTTTTTTTCTAACGTAATCACATATATCTTTTATTATTGAGACAATCATGCATAGACTAAGACCTGGATTGAATACTATGCTGAGTTTTCATCCAAAATTACAGGAAACACAAAGAATATATTTTCAGGATATTAAATATTGTTTTTTATTTGACAAGCAGATAAACAGATTAACAAACCCAATGAAGTCTTTAAAATGAAACAATACTGGCATTGGTTATGGACTGAATTTTAAAAGAAAAATACTGAAATTTCCGAATAGCTAGCAGTTCAACTGTGACAGTATATACATGAGGTCTATAATTCTGAGCGTGAACTGTGAAATTTTAAAACTCAGTGGACAATTTAAGTTATTTATTTAAAAATAATATACATTCAAAAGCTAGAATGATATTGATGAAACAGTAAGTCAATTTCAGTCACTACTTTGAAGTTGATTTCCTTCTACATGTACATAATTTACACCATTTTGTGTTAATATATTATGTAATTTTAACTTAATCCTCGGAATCTAAAGCAATATATGTGCAATTTAATTGACAGCAACAAATATAGGAGAAATAAGTTGTCCCACCTTAGTATAAAACAAGGTTTTTCTGAAGCAATGTTTCTCATTGATTAATTCAGGTGACAAAATTAATACAAAATTCTTTAAAAATGCTATTTTAGAGAAATTAACTAATAATTTTGTGAATATACAAAATTTTGTTTACTATACAATATCAGAAATGCATATTTTCTAAAAAGNTATATATATATATATATATATATGGATGCTATTTAGCATACTTGAAATAATCAATTCATAGAAATGACTTCCAGTTTCAGTGTACCATCACGAAAAGCAGCATTCATATTACATAGTCAAGACATTTTTAGTGTATATTCCCCACAATTATATTTTGTCAACATCCGTAGATTTGAGTCAGAGTTGTAACATTAAGTTAGACAGACAAATGAAGTGATATGAGGTCCTCCATATGCTTTCACCTTGTGCAAAGGATGTATGTAAAAAAAAACAAACAAATCAACCTCCGTGGTTCTAGTTCACAAGCGAACTATACCAACTGAGAGGCCGCCACTTCTCGGTGAAGTTAGTGCCAACTTTAGTGGATAGTGAGTGTCACATGGTCAGTGCAACTAATCCCCACACCGTTTAATTTTGAGTTTCTAGACCAGACCTGCTATTTCCTTGAAATAGCTCCTCAATTTTCCTCACAAGACTGAGTGGACCCCATACCAGACCCACTACTTCTCAGAAAATCTGGCAGCGCCAGGAATCGAACCCAAGACCTCTGGATCTGTAGCCAGGAACTCTGACCACTAAACCACAGAGGTTATCACAAAGGATATATCATAAAAATAATTCTTTCAACAATGTGTTTTAAGCATGGGTGTAGCCAGGATTCTTCCCAAGAGTAGACAACCTGAAAAATTACTTACAGACTTATGGTTAAGCCATTTAAGAATATTTTTTTCCGATTTCCATAGAGTATTTGGGATAAAAATATATATATATGCATATTTAATATTTTACAACTTTGATAATAATATTTTATATATTTACTTCTTCCTATCAGTTATGGTTTTTCCCCAAAATACAGAAGTGGGCATCATCACATCTCGGAAGACAGCAAACTTGATAGTCACCATTCTGACAATGGCAAATCTTACATATATTGAATCACCTTAATATTCACTAGCTTAGCAATAAATCTTATGCAAAACACATATTTTTTCTTCAACACCAGAATGAATAACAAATGAATGCTACTAGTGAGTTATGATATATTGCAATAATAAATATACTGCTGAAACTCAAGTCACACTTCTTAGTCAGGAAGAATTTTTCCTTATGTATTCACCATATAGAAAAAGCTTAAAACAAAGTTGTCAATTTTAATGAGGTCTATTATATTTTTGAGTTGCTTCTAAGAAAATCTGCATATTCATGCTCCAGTCCTTTTGATTATTACATTTTATAACCTTACATCTTCATCATGTGGGTACCATTCCTGGATATCTTGGTCTAAACTCCTGGCCAAGAGATGTGCTGTTCTGACTACGGATTTTTGTGGTTTTCCTCAGTCCATCCAGGCAAATTCTAGGATATTACCTAAAATTAAGCTACCACCACTGCCTTCATATTCATTATTCCCTAGTAATCCTACAATTCAAAACTATAAGTCTGAAAATATAACAGGATTATTAAATAAAGGATAAAAAAATAAAATTAATGAATAAATAAGTAAATAAATAAGGCATCATGTAGTCTGATAGATGGGTACCAATATTCCTCTGAAATGTTGATATCCATCTACAAAATTTCATGTTGTCAAAGTCCAGAAGACTATAGTATCAGTCTTTGCAACCTAAAAATCTCAAATTTATAAATGAAAAAAGTTGACTTAAACTTAATATACAGCACAGTTCGTATCTGCTTCATACAAACGAAATTTAGATTTTAGTCGAGATCCCCAGCACCAAATTTTATCAAAAAGCGATTAGTAGTTCTGATCTTTTAAGGAAGGCTGGAAATGTGGTCACACATGAGTAGACACAGTATGCTTAATTCCAGGGCGCTTCATTTTCAAGAAGCTATTTCCAGTGCCCTAAGATACCATAAATATAATTGCGAAAAATTGTATATTTAGGAACAAATTCACACGTCTACATTGTCAGAGATTACTTCTAATGTGCGTTAGTCGTTCCCTTGGCTTTCCTACTTGTCTGGCGCATTTATCTACTTCCAAAATGCCATTTCTGTCCCTAGATTTGAGATAAACATGGCCTGACATGATATTACTTAAATCAACATATATAATTGACTTCTTCCATCTTCGTGTTTTAGTTAAAGATAAGGCAAAAAGTATGAAACCTATTCTTCAGGTAGATTCTAAACAATTCTGACAAAGGTGTATAACACTTCGAATTACTGAGTGTTTGGACTTTATTCATCGTTCTGTATTCTAAAAAATTAGAAACCTGTTTTTGAACCTGGAGCTGTTACCAGAACGTTGTATTCTCTAGTTTTTAGAATACCAGATGAACAAGGTGCAAAAACTCAGTAATTCTGACCATTCTGCTGGGTTTGTTATGCAGAACTTATCTCTATACCGGGAGACAGATATGATCCATCTAATAGATCCAATAGACCAGGTTTCACACTTTTATCTTATCATGGAAGCAAGTGCAGCTTCCAATTCATCACGTTTCTTTAAGTGAAACAACAAGATGGAAAATGTCCAGCATATTTGTCGGTATGAAAACACATCTTTTGTTACAAACCTTTAGACTTATCTTGTGAAATGACTTCATTATGCAACCGTTAAGTACTTTGTGCAAACAACATATAACAACTATATACCATTTCCTCCATTTCAATATAAAACCGCTTTATTATATAGGAAAACACAGTAGGGTCAATATCATACAAGTGCCTTCAGCAGCCCAGAGCAGAAAGTTGGAACCACTCTAAACTGGCATTGCAGCAACACAAAAACTAAGATAATGCATGTGATACTGTGAGGTTAACGTGCCAGGTTAGGACAAATCAGACATATAGTTACCAGTTTTTTTAGGGAATCTACGCCCTCTGTCTTCAGGGTAAATGGAGGTACCAGGTTCCTCCAAAATGTTGGTAATTATCTACCAGACTACATATTGTCACATTCAAGAAGACAGAAATCTCCAACATTTCAGATAATAATATTAATTTCCTATTTCACGATTTTGCTCACTAGAATATCAACTTTGCTAACATTAACAATACTCTTCCCCTTTCACCCATATAGACTCCCACACGATATTATTTTGGTTTTGAACTGAATTCCATCATAACACTTATCTTACAGGCATCTTTGTGCACTCCAATATTGAGCTGCATTTGTTATTACACTACGGATCCATAAAATCAAATATCTTGTTTTCTTTCTCATTCACATTTCTTCTTCCTTCAGTTTATTTATAACACCATTTGTTAGCTTGAGAAATGTTTACTTCCTGCCATCCATATTTATTTGAAATTTGAATGCAAAACTGACATCTTTAACGTTTCATTCTGTGTCACCTGATGTACTGGCTGAGCAATAATTTTCAATTAACATTTACAAAATTTAGGACACCCTGAAATTTCTTAGTATTCCATCAAAACTACAATTCATAGTTTGAAATATGGTGTTGTAGGTCCTGACGTACCTTCTTTTTAGTAACAATATAAACTGGAATTTTATATATAGATGTATAATGACAATGACAGTTGTATGATGATAGCATGAAGATAAACATAACTCATGACTTATCATGGAAAGGCATCCATTATTCCTCTTCCCTTGTCCATGGACAGCAGAATCAAATCAACACAAAATAATCATGAAAACGTACCATTTAGTAGTATAGTACTTATATTTTACTTGTTATTTTTGCATTTCACTTTCTTTTCTATGACTCTTTGAATTTTATAAATAACAATTTTACTTCATGCAGACACATATGTTACAAACATTTCCAGTTCCTTGTACATGAAACTATTGACAATAACATGAACAAATGTAGCAATCATATGCACTATACAAAATGCTTTTCTTGGCAAGGTAAAAGTTAAAACATATTTTGAAAAAAAAAAAAGTCTGACATTCCACAGTGATGACAGCAATATAAGCACCTTAAATTGTCTTGAATACGATGGGGCAATGAAATACCAAATAGTTTCTGTTCAAGTTTCTTAACAGTTTGTACTAACACTGTTAGGGCAGAATCTGAAATGTCTCATTCAGTTTGAAAGTATGAGTTTGCTTCTATATTTTTGAACCATTAAGTAAGTTTTAGTCATAAGTTTGTTTATTATGTTTTTCTTTGTTTTTATTTGTTCCTAAATTCTAGAAATGACATTGAAAATTAAAACATTCCCAACAGCTAATGTAGATTAGTATTGTTGAAGATCATAATGATCTTCCATCAACAATGAATGTTGTAGTACACATTGCTTTTCAATGATTTGTTACCGAATCTCTGAAGGAAGCCTACTATGACAAATATCTTCATGTATGTAGGTATAACATGATATTGATAAAAATACTGTGTTAAAAGTTGTGCTCAGTTAGATTGCTACATGCAAAGATGATTACTGTTATGATAGAAAGTATGCTGAAAGACAGAACATGCAAAATAGCTGCCAATAGGAAGTAAAATTTTTTAATGTACTGTAACAGCCAATTCTGAGTTTGTAAAAATAACACATAAATTAAAATTATTAAGAGGATAAAATATCACCCACTGTAATAAAATGATCTGATATGCATATTGTAACGTGTTTACTCGTTACTGACCCCACTTCTGACACCAGTGTAACGTGTTTTGCGTTACCGAAGACGCCGTAGAGCTCGTTAACTGGTTTATTTGACAATCTCTCAATATCGGCTACAATTACTTATCACACAGTTGCGGGGTTTCACACTTTATAACCCTAAGCGCATTAATCTGTCGACACTGTTGCGGGGTTTCACGACTTATAACCCTATGCGCAAATCAGTTCACTCTGCCTTCGGTAGTCTGCACGTTGACAGTAGGGGAGCTATGTATCACTGTATCACGCGCTCCCAATTACACAATCGCACACACGTCCGGATCTTCTTACCGCGACGGCTGCTATACTCCAACTTGTAGTCGGCTGGCTGTTACTTTATAACTCGGAATGTCTTCGGCGGTAGCCACACTGGAACTCGAACTCGAACTGATCGATACGCACTGTGCATCCACTTATATAGCTGCAGTGCTTGCCTGTGGCGTAATGAGTGCCACGTCACAGTAGGACGTTGATTACGGTTACGTTAGCGTTGCGCGTTACGTCACCGCGTGACGTCACCGCGGAGGGGAGTGGCGGGGAGCGCTACGTTACCGTGGAGAGGAGAGAGGAGGGGGGTTCTCAGTCGCGCAACATGTTACAATATTTATGGCAGTTAATACAAACATGATTATTACCTTTCTATGAAATATTATACTGTGTAAAATCTCTCTGGTTTTAAGCATCAGTTACACATAGTAAAGCTGTCAGGTTGGGAATGTGTGACTTAAATTCATAATCAAGGAGATATTATTCTAATTAGTGGCTGGTTGCATTGAGAAACCAATTTTTAATTGAAATGCACACAATACTATTCTTATAGCAGTGAATATGTCCGGATATGTGGAGGTTGACCAATGTCATTAAAATCTTTCTACAGTAGTCTTGGAATAAATTATCTCACACCCAATTTGTAATGAAATATAACCACATCCTACACTGCAACTGCAAAAATTATGTCACTGTTAATTGAGGGTGAACTATGGTCTAAGTTGAATATAAAGAATTAAGTGTTCTTTATTAATTCAGTCCTGTTTCTCTTTCTGCACATGTGGATAATTCATGAGAATTATATTTCATATGATGAGGGCCTGCTTTTTATTTAAAGGTATCTAGATTGAATTTTACTCATACACATTTTCTGTTTCTTTCTTTAGGACACTGCTGAAATATAATCTCATTCACAGTTTGTAAATCTGTGACCAGGTATGTAATCCACTGCATGTAAGGTCGCACCATTGCTCAATCGGTTAGTCGCTGGCTTCCCACTGCGGCGGCCCGGGTTCGATCCTGGGGCTGGTCAAGTGGGATTTGTGATGGACAAAGTGGCGCTGGGGTGGATTTTCTCCGAGTACTTCGATTTCCCCTGCCAATCTTCATTCCACCAAATTCTCCATCATCATAATAACCCTGGGCAGGTACAATAGGCTGCCATGCCGAGTGAACCCAGGTGGACTCCACCCCACACTAAGCCAATCCACTGCATGTAACTGCGCACATATACCTGCAGTTAATGCAAAGCTTGTAATACCTGTGGTTTACATGCTATGTTTTCATTCTTAGTTTTAACAAGGCTTGTTTCAAATAAGGATAGCCTTTGACAAGCAAAATGTTAATAGGGTTTCACAAATGTTCCAATAGCAACTAATCTCTTATTCAGTAAAAATGATAAGAAAGCCATGTCAAACATTTTTCAAGTCTGGGAGCTATACAGGTATGCCAACAATCAATGAAGAAAACTTTCTGATTATGAAGAAACTTTTTCTCTTTTAGTTGAGTTAAATGTAGCATCAAAATATCGTAGTACAGAACAGAAATAAACACATTATAGACAGCTATGGAACATCTCATAATTTCAACACCAATGAAAACTTCAGAACTCAACAGAGAGCAGCTAAATTTGTATAGATGTTGCATCTTTATTCACTTACTCAAACAATAATTATATATAAATGATTCCATTTTTGGCACAAAAAGAAGATTTAATGAAAAATTTAAATGTAATTTTACAGTCCTAAGGGGTCCTGATAATGATACATTACACTTGGGATTACTCATCTTCTTGACTTTTTCCATCACCTGTTATAAGAACATTTCAGAAACTGGACCAATTTTTGCAGGCAAATGAAAAGTAGGGGAGATGCCTACTCTCTGGTCCAATGATTGAGATTATCTCTTTTTGATGAACTAGAACAAGTAGTTGCTCCCTAGCTTTCCATCTATTAACAGAACTAGATCTACCATGCAAAACATAATGTCATGTTCACAGAATTATACACTGGAAAGAAACACATTAATCATAAGTGTAATTTTCAATAAAAATTATCTGTTATATGCAGACCAGCCAACATGACTAACATTTCCTCTTTTATGTCTGTGATATGAAGAAACTTAATTCAGTCTTATATAACTGGTAGTTGGCTCGGAATCATCTAAAATTCCACACAGTTTGCAACAATTGTAGGAAATGATGTACACAAGTCACGTGTTCTATTTACACATTGTGTGACTTTATCTATTTATATTCTGGCATTGTCACTGGTGCCACAAAACAATATAACACTTAGAATGATATGAAGTTTTCTGATACCGATATCATTCGTATACGATTATTACACATACCACTCTTTAACATCCTTCACGTCACATTTCTTAGTGGCTTTATTTCCGAACTTGTCACTACCGTTCTTAAGATTTCCATTCATCTGCTGTGGACGTTGCCGGCCATTACCTGCTCCAAGGAGAGCAGTGTTAGGTCCTTGTGACTGTTGATAATTCTTGCTCTCATCAACTTTATACGAATGATCTGATCGACCCTTAAATTTGAGGATGAGAAGTATGATAAGTATGATGGCTATCATAGCTCCTGCTATGATTCCGATGATGAGAGCTGTTTTTTCAGCTGCCTCAGAGGTGATGTGCTCTTGACCTTTGCGTCTAGGTGGCCTTGGTGTAAGAGGGATTATCACAGGGGGCAGTGGTGGTTCCGTGCTGGTGGTGGAAGTGCTAATGGTGCCAGAACTGCTACCTGTTGTTGATGATGATCCACTGCTAAAGTTGTCTGGTGTGCTGTAGCCATTTGTAGACGATGGAGACATACTTGGACCAGCACTGACACCACTACTTGGGACTAATCCAGGAGGAATTTCTGATGTACTGGAATCTGTTGGTTCACGCTTGGAAGTTCCATCTGGGATTGTGCTGCTATGAGGTGGTGATACTGTGAAGGAAGTACTATTGTTTCCTTATGTGGCACATAATGTAAGTACTATGAAGCATTAACAGCAGACTCAGCTCAATGGTTTGCATTCAAGCTATTTTATAAGATAATACAGCATTAGTACAAATAGCATTACATTTTAATGGGTTTTGCACAAGTCCCATTTAAAAATAATAAAGAAAAGGAGGGGAGAGAGACAGCAGGAGGAGGATGTAAGTAAAATAGTTAGTTACACAGCTCAACAAATTTTCATTTTCTTCTGAAAACATTGTCAGAATATACTATTTTTGACTAAAAAAGGTATCCTGATATTTGAAAATGTTGCTCAGAAAACTGTAAAAGTACAGTGTCCTTGTTACCCTCCATTATTTCTTGTATGCAAGATACCGTAAATATAACCTATTATGCAATTTTAAATATTCACGTTATTAAAATGAGAATAAAATTTATTCACAAACGAAACTTAATTAATATTATGGTTGACATAAATTACGTGTATACAAACACTAAGAACAACACAAAATAGAAAAATGCACTGTTTAGGCTCAAAATTCAATAAAAAACTGTCACATGAGGGGAAATTTTTGTACCCACATTCAAAATCAGAATATGAGAATTACCTGAAAAAGTCCTTTTATGTTACCAAAATCTTTTTGACTAATGTAATGTGAATAGATAATTGGTGTTAATATTTTGGTTCCATTTAATATGTTTCCTGATCTGAACATCAGAAAAAAGCATTTTCAACTTGCAATAGAGAAACTGCTAACTTTGGTTGGGTTTCTTAGTTACTTCTGGAACCTATCATATTAAGCAGATAGTCTTCACTATCATCTTCACTAAAACTTATAAAATTTAACAGCGGAGTCACTAACATGAAATGCCTTTATACATAACAATACTTAACTATTATAAAACTGTTTCCATTTTTATTCCTGTAAGCTTAGTCCCAATTTAAAAATCTTGAAATATATTCTTTCTGCTCCAACCAAATTAACACACTGATCATCATGCATAGTAAATTGTTCTTCAGACATCAATGCATTTAGATCTGAAACAAATATCTGTATCTCGCCATTTTATTGAAATAAACTTTTCTCAGGAACCCCAATGAAAATGGTCATGTGTATTTGTGAAAAGTTATTTATGCTATATGTGATGTTTAAAATGAAGCAGTGCATCACAAGTACATCCATCAGACAATTTCAAAATGAACAAATGAGGAAAGGCTTATTTATCTGTTATCTTTGCCAGTGGTTATATATGTCCGATTAGCTTTTGAAAACTCACTTTCACAGTTACAAATATAAATCACTCCATCCAATGTGACCTGTAAGTTTTTTACTCCATGGAAACTTAACACCCTTACATGTTTCGGTCTCTGTGGACCATCTTCAGAGGGCAAACATCACATAAGTTTTTACACGTAAAGTACGTATAATTATATGCTACAACACAAAGAACACTAGATAGAACATTTCACAAACACAGCAGTTTCCTGAGAATGTAAAGTTTTTTAAAAAATTGTATACAATTTCTTGATGCCAATCAAAAGTTTTTTGGATAGTCAATAATTAAAATTTGTAACAGTGAAAACAGCACAGCAGCCACGAGCAAACCCTGGACGATATAAAGAACCTCCACATCAAGATAGCCAGGTGGCACAATATCTGCCCCATATAAGAGGGACGATGGGAGGACGAACACGAGCCTGCATGGTTTACGAATTTTAATTATTGACAATCCAAAAAACTTTTAATTGGCATCAAGAAATTTTATACAATTTTTTAAAAAACTTTACATTCCCAGGAAACTGCTGTGTTTGTGAAATGTTCTATCTAGTGTTCTTTTTGTTGTAGCATATAATTGTACGTACTTTATGTGTAAAAACTTATGTGATGGTGGTTTCCTATTTGTAGTGATGTTTGCCCTCTGAAGATGGTCCACAGAGACCGAAACATGTAAGGGTGTTAAGCTTTCATGGAGTAAAAAACTTACAGGTCACATTGGACAGAGTGATTTATATTTGTAACTGTTAGTGTGACAGACCAGAATGAAACAAATCAAACTCACTTTCACAGTATTATAAATTAAATGCAATTACTTTTTAGTAAGCAAATGAACTATTACATTCCAAAAATTGCAATCTTCTTCGATCCTAACACCAATACAAAAAACAAAACATGCTTTTGTGTAATTGTAACTTCAGGTGTTTAGCCACATTGTGCATTAAATTTGTTCCAATGTTTTAAGCATACACTTGACCCACCATCTTCAGGGTGAATGAAGCAGAAGGAGAATGTAATTCAATGGATGTAATGGCAGGAATGTGGGATTTGAAACTCTACAATGGGAAGAGTATGTGATCCAACGTAAAATTCTCACAATAGGAGTTAGGGTGGGGGTATGGAATGTGGTTCTATCTGGTGGAAAGGGATTGAATGATCAGGAAGAAAATTTGGAAGAAAAGTGGTGGATATGCCAAAACTTTTTCAGCTTCAAGACACGATACAGCTAAACTGCGAAAACAAAAATTATGCATTAGACACAGGACCCCAAACCTAAGGATGATATTTTGTAGCAATCCATACCAGTGTGTTATCCCCTCTGGCTCATGCTCCATTCAGTTGTTCCCTCACACTGGGGCACGTTGTATACAGTTAAGCTTACCCTTTTCAGGAGTTCCTGTATTGTTATCCTCTGTGGTGATCTCACCTGACCCAGAGCCTGTCACGCAGTCCTCATCATCACACTGCGTACTTGGGGTCACCTTGGGAGTTGTGGCTGGAGGTCTTGTAGGAGGAACATACACTGGTGTAATAAGGTCATCTCCTATACACAAACAGCAATAATCAATTTTAGCCAAGAAAATTTTGCCAGGATTTTCAGGTACAAAGTATATCTATCAGCACAATTTGACAAGTAAGTGAGAGCTGAGGTTTTCATGGCAGTGAATATGAACATTACTGTCTTATGGGTTGTGATGCCATGTAGTATGGTAGAAAGTTACCAAAATTTGCCTCCATCTTCAAGGTTCTACCTCAAAAATGGAGGCAGTAAATATCATTGAAATATTTAACAACTTTCTACCTTGTCACTACTTGCAGGAAATTAAAAGGTATGATGTTCAAATGGTATTCATTGACATGATGTTCATACCATGTTTCGTGAAAACTGGTCAGCTGGTTTAGGAGTAGACATACAAACACACAAAGACAGCATGGTGATCAATTAGACTGTTTTATTTCCTTAAGAAACTAGAGTAGGCTAAAAAGGATGAAAATATGTTGTGTTGTAGACATATCAGCACAACAGAGCTAATCTTCTCATAAACTAATCACTTAAAACTATTTCTAAATAAATTCTTCTTTTTGGCATTTGTGTTTTCTTTCCATCTCCATATGGCATCTACTGAAGAGTTAACACATTTTTTTAAACAATGATATATCACATGATGTAAGTGGACAGTGTTCCTTTCATATACAGACTAAGCTGATTATTTAACTAATTTAGTACATGATAAAAAACAGTTTATAAATGAAATAAGAGACGTCCTAATACATAATCCATCATATACTGTTGATGAATTTTTGCTCTTCTGTCGGGATCAACCGCTAAGGAATACAAGGGGAGTGCATGCTGACTGATGGATGTCGCACAGTAGGCATGGTTATACACATTAAGTGTAAGTTAAGGAAGGAGAATTATTATGTATTGCTAATTATCTTGTTGGTATAATTCTATGTGTAACATTGTATCTATTTAATTGAGGCATTCAGTTTAGATTTTAACTGTGGTCGAATTGCTGTCTCTGCGATTTTATCTGTGATTGTCTTGTGACTGTTGTTTGACAAGTTTTATATTCAGTGCCAGTTGCACACTTGTGAATACTCTGAAACGCTGGTGTGTGTGTGTGCGTGCGTGCGCGTGCGTGTGCGTGCGCGTGTGTGTGTGTGTGTGTGGCCATTTTCCGCCATATTGTGAGCTATTAGTATCTGATCTTCCGCTCAACGCTTCTAAACTGCATTTTCTTAACTTAACTTTCTGTTAATATAGATTAGTAGTAGAATTAGTAAACATACTTGTTATTTTGTATCTTAAATACGGTGATTTGTATTTTCATAAGTGTACTGGTAGGCCTAACCTACAAGTAGTGTGTTACTTTGTCTTAAGGAAACTGATTTGTATTTTCGTAAGTATACAGTAGGCCTAACCTACAGGGAGTGTGTTATTTTATATCTTAAGGAAGTCGATTTGTATTTTCACAAGTGTTATTTATATCTTACATAAGTTGTTTGTATTTTCGTAAGTGTACAGTAGGCCTAACCTACAAGAAGTGTGTTATTTTATATCTTTAGTAAGTTGATTTGTACTATTGCAAGTGTACCAGTGGGCCTAACCTAAAA
>NW_019729208.1:2898-12843 GCF_002891405.2 Cryptotermes secundus | reverse complement strand
TGAATACTAGACAAAAATATAACTTCCACCTACCCTCATCAACTTTATCAGTATATCAAAAAGGAGTCTACTTTACTGGCATAAAAGTGTTCAACAATCTGCCACAAAGTATTAAAAACTTGGGCAATGATACTAAAAAGTTTAAATCAGAGTTAAAGAATTATCTACATGCTCATTCCTTCTACTCTTTAGATGAATACTTCAATGTAAATAGAGAATGATGTAAAATTAAGTTATATTAATTTTTAAGCTAAAATTGCCTGTACTTATGTATGTAACATTTTGACTTGTTCTGTATCCAAAGGTACTAACCTGCTTAGGATTTATAGAATGTAAATAAATTCAATTCAGTAAGCTTCCAGAGTAACATGATATGACACTCACTACACTGACCCCTGAATACAGAGAAAGATATATTCTCTAGAATGCCGAATACTAACTTCACATTGACATGGAAAATCACCTGAGAAGATTCCGTTGTGAATTACTTTTTTCAGAAGTAACAGATTAAAATATGAATATACAGTGTGTCCAAATGGAATAGAAGAGGGTTAACCCTTTCAATCCCACATTTTAGGAGCCAAACAATATAATTTTTTTTCATTATTTCAGGTTTTAGTATTTTTCTTATTACACTCTTGAGCCTGCCAGGGTAAGGTGTTTATTACATTTTTAATTTATACTCTTTAACCAGGCATGAGAATTTGGATGTTCAAAAAATGTATAACATGATTATAAAAGGTTAATTTCATCCAGTGTGATGGAATTAATTAATCTTTTATAATATTGATAGTGTGAGGGACCAGGATGAAACAAATCAAATATATAACATGAGTTTATTCAACAATGGTGTCAAAAAAATACAGAACAAATTGGAAACAAATGTATTCAGAATTATATAGTGGATATGCTTGATGGACATGAATACATTTGGTGGTTCAAATGTCGCTCAGGACACCAGCGATCCTGACTGACGATTTTTGTAGTTTTCTTCAGTAACTACAGGCATGTACAGGGATACTATCTTAATTTGATTCAGAGCCACTTCCTTCCAAATCCTTTGTAAGTCATCATTCATCTGTCATCCTGCCATTCAACACTACAGAGTCTAGCTACTGACAGCATAATAAAATAATCCACAACCCCATGAGTATATAAGGTGTTAGTCCTGAAGGGGTTAAATGCCTGAGCTATGAGGTTTACAAATATCATATGGAAAATAGTGAATATATCTACCTGATCCACTCTCAAACACTGGAGTACACTCATCTTCATCATCTGTATTGCAACCTGAACCTGCTCCTGAAAAGACCAGATCATCTTCCACACCTGGGAAACCAGAAGCTGGTGTCTGAAAATACAGAAATTTATTGGTAGTTTCTAAAGGGTTGTGACAGTGGTGTATAACACTCAGAATTATTGGGCTTTTGGACATTGTCCCTCATCCAGTATTCTAAAAGACATTAAAGAACAGCATTTAGGAAACTGCGTATGCTTCCACCCAGTCCAGGTCCAGTGATTGAGGTTAGCCCTTTCTAACAGGCCTACAGAATAGGTGTTCCCAACCCTTCATCTGAGGACAGAAACAGACCCAGTTGCCAAAACACTGTGTTGTTTAATATTTTTAAGAATATTGGATGATAGACAAATTCCAAAAACCCAGTAATTCTAACAGAAATTTATATATTTTTGAGTGCAAATAATTCATTTCTCAGGAAAATGATATATGTCAAAGAATGTTCATGCAGGACATTCCTTCAACAAAAGAATGAGACTGTGGCAACCCAGGTTCGATCCCAGGTCAGTTCACGTGAGGGCAGGATTTCTCTGAGAACTCTGATTTCCCTGCCAATTCTCATTGCATCAACTGCTCTGTATTCATTAAGCATCCTCTCATCCAATGCCATAAACTCTCAATACCGACAACATCTTTAAATAACCACATGAAAACAGAGTTTTGTATGATTTTAGTCTATTTAGTAAGAAAAGACATACTTAACATATCCTTATATACATGGCTCCATACTGCCCCCCCCCCACAATGTTTGAACAAATGGACAGATTGTATGGACACTTGATATGGTCACCACATCACTACAGAACACCCCACTTTTGCACTTTTGAATTCATATCATCAGCATCATAAACGTAACAACCATGCACATCTGTGATGTGGAAGTGATATTAAGTTAGCTAAACGTATGCTTCTATAGATGAGGTTTGAGGTTCTCACAGAAATGAACATGAAGATTGTCATCTTCTGAGATATGATGCCGTGCAATTTGGCAGAATGTTACCAGTGCTGCAGGGAAACATGTCACCTCCACGTTCAGGGTGAGAAAGAATTTAATTTGAAATTAGAGACAGTAAGTTTATCAAAAATATCCCATCTAATGTAATTTTCTTTTAATTCGCTTAGTGGAGGGTGGAATCCAACTGGGTCCACTCGGCATGGCGGCCACTAATTAGCCTATTGTAGCCTGCCTTGGGTGATTATGATGATGGAGAATTTGGTGGAATGAAAATTGGCAAGAGAAACCAAAGTACTCAGAGAAAACCTGCCCCAGGTCCACTTTGTCCACCATAAATCCCACTTTACCAGATCCGGGATCGAACCTGGGCCGCTGCGCTGGAAAGCCAGCGACTAACTGCTTGAGCTATGGTGCTCCCATCTAATGTAAGTCTGCGGATAGTTTTTTTCTATTCAGGATTTTCAGCCAAGATCATGTATGTACATTTTATTTCTCCCATTAGTATTAAGTGCCCTGCCCATCACCTTCTCCTTACTTTTCATAAAACGGTTTACATAAACTAATAGTTTTCATAAAACAACACTTGTTAACTAACGGCTTAGAAAATTCCTCTATGAGACAGTATTTTTCTTCAATATGAAAACAACTGGATTGAAAATGTCGACAGAATAAAAAGAAATAGACTTCTGACACTATTAAATAATTATGAACCACGTCAATGAGACAAATACCATATTTATTACAAATATTGAAGCCAACCTGTTGCATACGCTGTAGTGGTTCATGCTGTCGATCCCTAATTCCTGTCATAAGCTGAACATCGCCTCTCACTGATGTTCTGCCATCCTTCTCTGAAGCAAGATCCAGTAATCTCAGACCATTAAATACCAGGCCTGCCATGACACCAGAAAAAGGCCTTTCAACACGTTGCTTGGCATGATTCCACTTCCCCCCAATCTGAATTTGAGCTTGACTGTTGAACACTGAGAGCTGGTGGCCTGCAACATTAGAAATAAGGATCTTTGTACCTACATTACATATAATTTCTCATAGACAATTGACACTGACTGTGTTTCCTTTTCAATACAAACTCTTGTTGCTCATTAGACCATTGTTTGTTTCTGAATACTGAACAGCAACAAAATCAATCTGACCAAAAACTGACATTTCACATTTGGGCCTCAGTGTTCATAACATTGTGTTATTGAAGACAACACCAATGCACCTTTATTTAGGAATATAGTTTTTATAATTCCATGATAATTGTAGCTGTTTTTGAGAAAATTAACATTTTGTGTTTTGGAGCCCATTTGAGGAGCACTTACTTTTGGAGCGGGAATGTTCATATTCTTCAGGAAATGATCTATTGTGGACAGACTCAATAATATCAAATATGACTGACACCCATCCAACTTTCTAGTTACTAGCAAGGTGCACCATACATACATATAGATACAGAGACAGACTGTATTAAGAAAGAACTTCATTTCAGGAGGCCAAAAACCTGTAAATTCATCAAAATATCAAGAATCATTTCTTTCACTATCACATTACTTCATCATATATACAGTGAACCCTCACTAATCTGGTTACAGTTAATTTGGATTGAAACATGAAAAAAGAAAAATTCTGTTCACAATTTCTATCCAAATGGCTGTAATACCTGTATGTATGGATTGTTGAATGATAATAAAAATGAAATGAAATAATTTAAGACAGGTGGGATTTAGGGGCGAAAGGGATTAGAGCAGGACTTTCAAACTATGTTGAGGGTTGCTGGAGAGACTGAAACTATACAAGAAAATGTCAAAGATTGGCTTCAGCTGGATGAAGAGGACCCTGGATTTCTGTTTCTGACAGAGGAAGAAATTGCTGCAATGATTTTTTAAATTTATTTTTGGAAGCACTATCTATGTTATTAAATCCCGATTAGCAGGGGTTTACTGCACTGAATGTATGAGAAATTCGCTTAGTGGGGGGAGGAATCCAACTGGGTCCACTCGGCACACAGGCCACTGATTGGCATATTGTAGCCTGCCCTGGGTGATTATGATGATGGAGAATTTGGCGGAATGAAGATTGGCAGGAGAAACCGAAGTACTCAGAGAAAACCCGCCCCAGTGCCACTTTGTCCACCACAAATCCCACTTGACCAGACCTGGGATTGAACTAGGGCTGCCACGGTGGGAAGCCAGTGACTAACCACTTGAACTATAGTGTGGCTGAATATATGAGAAAATAAAAATATTCTCTGCTCATTTCCTTAAAGAAATATGTGGTAATTACACATCTTTTGAGATTAAATTTGGTGGCATTGCAAGTAAAATTAATACAATTCCAAATTTTATATGTGTTGTGAGAAATTTCTACATGGCAATCTGCAAATTTAACCCTTAAAATTCACTCTATCTAAACACCCTAAGACAAGTTAGGTTACAGGTCTTTAAAGAACTTTGATAATAGTATGAAGTCCATTCAAATTTCAAAGAAAATTGTTGTGGTTATCAAAATAATTATCAAATTGGAAGCATAAAAATGACAAAGAATTTCTGTGTACATGAAGCATTTTTGCATGTAAAAATTTTTTGTGTAAGATACTTCATCACACACTTGAAATGTTTGGAGAAATACAGCTGAATTTATGCTAAAGTAATAAACTTGACAGAATACCAATCATGCAACTAACTACTATTTTGGTAAAAATGTGCACTGCAATATGATACTGACTTGAGCATACCATCTTTCTTACTTACTTACTTACTCATGCAGCTGAGCCCTTCTGGAGGAGCTGCCAATTCTGCAGCTACTCAAGAATTTCCCAGTATTTTATGGAACCCAAAGGTTCATTACCGTGTTCACAAGAGTCCTCTTCTGGTCCCTATCCTGAGCCAGATCAATCCAATCCATCCCATCCCATCTCTTCAAGATCCATTTTAATACTGTCCACTCACATATGCCTTAGTCTTCCCAGTGGTTTCTTTCCTTCTGGCTTTCCCAACAATATCCTATACGCATTCCTCGTCTCCCCCGTATGTGCTATATGCCCTGCTCACCTCATCCTCCTTGACTTGATCATTCTAATTATACTTGGAGAAGAGTACAAGTTATGAAACTCCTCATTATGCAGTTTTCTCCTACTTCCTGTCACTTCAGCTCTCTTCGCTCCAAATATTCCCCTCAACACCCTATTCTCAAACACCCTCAGTCTATCTTCTTCCCTTAATGTCAGATACCAAGTTTCACACCCACGGAGAACCACAGGCAAAATTATAGTTTTGTATATTCTAATTTTTATGTTTTTGGACAGCAGATGAGAGGACAAAAGATTCTGGGCTGAATGGTAGCAAGCATTACCCCAGTTCAATCTCCTCTTAATTTCCTCCTGAATCAGGTTTTGATTTGTTATCGTTGTCCCCCAATATCTGAACTGTGTCACATTTTCAAAACATCTACTTCCTATCTTTACGTCATGATTTTGCCCTGCATTTTGGTGACGAGACACCAACATATACTTAGTTTTCTCTGTGAGCATACCCTCAACTGTTGTCAATTGCTGCTATCTTATATCGTTTTCTGTAACTTATTCTAACATTCATAACTACAGAATAACGAGAGCAGTGATATTTCTTTTCCCTCCAGAGGTCAGAAAAGTCTGGGGCTCTTTCTGTTGGAGTAAAGTGATCAAAACATGAAAGTGATCACTCACCTTAGTCAACTGCTGAGATTAAAAATGTCTGGAGCTATACCTCCAATCCTTCATGAGTCTTTATGGTGTGATGCTTATTTACGTAAAACAGGGTTCATGACAAAAAAAACAGGCAACAGCAATATATATGTATGAATAGAAAGAGATGCAATGAGAATGTAAGATTTGTGTGTTCTCCTTAAACCCCTGCTTATCCAGGCAAAATGGGAGTAACCTAAGGAAGTTCTCCCATAGGTCATATTTTACTGTTTCTCTCTGTACACTACAAATATACATAACATGAGAGATCTTACAAACATGAGAACTGAAGTTATTACCTTCAGGGTGATTAGTCTGGACATTGTAATCATCAACCTGAATTGTTGAGTTGGCACCAGAACGTGTAAACCTTACAACATGATATGCATTGTCATTGACTTTTACTCCAATTTCACCAATTGGATGGTCATTTGTGCCCATGTTATATACCATAAAAATATTTCCTTCCACCTAAAACAGAAACAGGAAAATTTAAAGTTACTCATTTGCATTTTGCACATCATCTCAGATCCTTATATAGAAACGATATGTTTTGGAAGTGGTTTACATTTTTGTGTTAAGCAAGGGAGAATGTGAAGGAATTCCTGCTCTGTTAAGACCCTTGGTAGAGGCATTCTTACACCCTGGACCCAGGTGCATTACTGGAGCACATTAAAATGTGTGTATATATATATTGTAACGTGTTTACGTTACTGAATACGCCATAGAGATCGTTAATTGGTTTATTCAACAACCTACAAGTAACGGCTAAAATTAATTCCTACACAGTTGCGGGGTTTCACACTTTATAACCCTAATCGCATTAATCTGTTTACACTGTTGCGGGGTTTCACGATTTATAACCCTATGCGCAAATCAGCTCAGTCTGTCTTCAGTGGTCTACAAGTTTACAGTAGGGGAGCTAGGTATCACTGTATCACACACTCCCAAATTCACAATTACACACACGCCCGGATCTTCTTTCCGCGATGGCTGCTATATTCCAACTTGTAGTCGGCTGACTGGAGAACTGTTGATAACACACTCGGCAACTGTCACAGTACAACTCGACTCGGCGACTGTTACGGTACAACTCGGTGGCTGTCACAGTACAACTGAAGTCGCCGACTGCTACAGTAGAACTGACTGGTGGCTGCTGTGCAGCTCACTTATATAGCTGCAGTGCTTGCCTGTGGCGTGCCACGTCAGAGTAGGAAGTTGATTACGGGTACGTAGCGTTGCACGTTACGTCACCGCGGAGGGGTGGGAGGGAGCGCTACGTTACCGCCACGCGCCTGTGGCCTGAGTTGCCACGTTGCTGCTGGGTAGGGAGGGGTTCTCCGTTGCGCAACATGTTACAATATATAAAACAGATATTAATACAGTATTAATAAAAAGCTAGACAAATAAATTTTGAAATTTTTAAGTCTGTATTAAACTTGTATTAAATCTGCCAAGTCAGGTACGGACTAGACTGGCTTAGGGTATTTTTCGTTCCAAATAACACTACTGAAGAAATCAGCTCATTATTAATCAATTAGTGTGTCATTCATATCAACAGATGGCATTAAGTGTTACATACCACTGATAACAGAAAAGAACAGGCTTCCATTTATTCTATACCTGCTGACATTTCATGGTAATTTGAGGAAGTATTATGGGTTTTTCTGTGCAACTTATTTACCCACAAGTGGCCTCGATGCACAGTTTTATGGCTGTGCTTGGCAGACAAAAAGGGGCGAGAATAATTATCTCGAACTAGTTAGATGCCCTCTTTAAAAACTAATTACATGATCCATTGTAGAGCTTGGTAGAATGCTTCAGACCAGTAGAAACAACTGGGAGAATGACTGACACAGATTAAAAGGAAACTCTTACAGTGCAGACTTATGCCTTTGCTTCTTCATGTGCCAGTGTTGAAAATGAATATCTTGAGACAGAAGAAATAAGTTCCTCAAAATGAAGTGTTCTGGAACTAAACGGATGGGGTCTACCTACTTGTCTTAATTTCCAGCCATGCTGTCAAAGAGTTAACATGTTCATATTCACATGGAAAGTTGACGACTAACACTTGAACCTGGGTATTTGGAGCAAGAGGGAAATTTTTCCACTGAATTTTTGAACACAACTTAAAGTAACAATATTTCAGTACCATACATTGCTGGAACGCTTCTGGTATCCTACTATGAGAGCCACTTATTAACAGTGACACGAATTACAAGAACAGTGGCCAACTTCAGCACCAGGTTATAAGCTTTTAACAATAGGAATTTAGCAAAGAAAGAAAAAAAAAGTACATTCAAAGATTTTAAATGCAGGTATGAATGTGCTGAAATATATTCTTTGCGCTAAATGCTGCCAATAATTATATCCACTTTGTAGACCCTCACTCAACAGTAGTAGACACACTAGGGACATAAAATAATCTTGGTAGCTCATGAAGCACGTTTAACCAGTTGAAGTATGAAGTTCATCTCAGTAATATTTAATCCTTTGGGACAACTTCAAATTTGTACATGTTTATTTAGCATGTCGGCTGTGTCAGCCAGGAATACTCATTTCAGTATTATTCTATTTCTCTTTACTCCAATGCTGAATACATTTATGTTGTATGTTCTTTGAATGTTTCAATTTTTATGTCTCTTCAGAGAATTTATATTAAAGAAATGGTACAAACTGAGGCAATAACAAGAAAAATAGTTAAACCATGAATTTTTCTTTAATATTTGCAATAAATTTGTTCTAGAGCAAATTTCAATTCTTTAAAAATGTTGAACTGAAAGGGTTAAAAAATCATTTCCTATTTCTCAGGAACCATGATGTTTCAATTACAAGTACAAGCTTTTTAATCTTGCTTATGGGTATAATTGCTGTTTATTCTAAGAATCAATAAGACACTCCAAAACTCTCTGTGGGCAAAAAGAAGAGTCTCCAAATGCTGAAGCAGGTGATGCATATAGTTTTAACAGGGCTTTTGAAGGATTAAAGAACTTAGAAACCAGCCAACTGACTCTGTCTATATTGACTTAGTAGAGTTCATGCATACTTATTATATTAGCTAATGTACTCACAATTTCAAGTTCCATATAATCATTTGATGTGCCACTGTCAATTCGAAGTAAAACTGCATCTTCTTTGTTTGTAATGAAACCCAATGCAATAACATCACTTTTCATTTCTGGTCTTCTGTCTTCAGGATAAGTATATGTGATCAGACCTCTTCCTGGACCAAACTCATATGCTGTTGATTCTAAAATGGAAAAAAATATTTGTCATCTCAGTTTGAGGTTTCAACCTTTAAACTACTAAAGACCCCATATGGGGTCGCAAAAATAAAGTCAGCGGTACGAATGACCCCATATGGGGGTCGCACAGTCCGCGCGTGCGAACGTTATATAAAATCCAATTTTAACGTAGAAAATAATGTCCTACTTACGTAATTTTTGGCCACCATCTGCATTAAGTGTCTGTCTTTCCACCTGCGTCATCTACCGGAATGTGGCCTTCGTGTGGTATTCTTGGAAACATCCGGAAATGCACAGTCCGATGTCGCACCTGACGCACTTTGTCCGGACGGTTCTTCGTATCCCACGCGAAGAACACTCACGACATCTCAACTTCGAAGTAGAGGAAGTCGGCCAATGTTGTGTTGTGACCTCCCCTATTCGAGATGGCTCCGATCTAACAGCCGGGGGTCGACCCCTGGGCCGTTGAGGGCGAGGTGGACCCCTTCCAGCGAGCTCCAGCATGTTCCGCACAAGGGCGAGACGAAAATCTCTGTGTGACAATTTCGCGCCACAGGATGACAACAGGATATAACTGTTCAGAATCGTCAGATCCAGGAGATGGAAAAATAGTTTATTTGTCCATTTCCAGGTCCGACGACAGATGCCATAACTGTTTGCCATCCTGTCCGCCTTGTCCACATAACCCATGTGCTTGTTGTAGTCAGCAACAACAGCTGGTTTT
>NW_019729208.1:1313-2642 GCF_002891405.2 Cryptotermes secundus | reverse complement strand
CAAATGTTCGGAAGGGTTATAATATTTTTCAAATGCGTCATTGAGAGTGTCGAAGATGGTCCGAATTTTCCATAGTCGGTCATAACTGTCGTCATTCCTGTCAATTTCTGTCCTGTTGTCTGCAAAATGTAGAAAACGAAGAATATGAAGAAATCGGTCGCGTTTCATTGTCTCAGAGTAGAAAGGCGTGGCAAATTGTTTTAGAGTCGACCAGTAGTCCGTTAGTCTGTCTCTAATGTCATGTCCCATTTGAATGATTATTCCTAGAAACAGAAACATCTCGGATTCGGTCACGTCAGGCCGCGGAGAAGGTCCGTCTTGACGTCTGTCTACGTGCTGGTGGTAGTATCTGTTCGACTCTTCCACCAGCAGATGGATAATCTCTGCGAAATACAGCATGAAAACGCAGAAAGGGGTGGAATCCTTATTTACATGTGGAGCTTCATGGGTTTTTAACCCCACAGCTCCACCTGAAAAAGTATTCACACTCCTCGTGCCACGCTGGTGTGGTGGTCCCCAGGTTGCCGACGAAGATGATGGGTCTTCATCGTAATCACTTTCTGATTCGCTACCTTCAACGTCACTCTCAGAATTGTCAGTCCAGCAATCTGAATCGGAGTCATTGATTAGCTGAAATATGTCGGAATCTTCCAGATGACATGATGCCATTGTCGGATCAAACTTTGAAATAGCTTGACAAAACACTTCCACTCACGAACCTAGCACTCAGTGTAATGAAACTTTGAACTGTATAAAAACAGTAATCTTAGTGTGCAGCCCAGCGCGATAAACCACACTGAGTTTATTTCACCCGCCCACTAGACTCTAGACACAACATCCGGTGTTGCCGTAACTTGCACAAGTGTCGTCATCCACCAGCTTGCATTCATACGTATCGAGAACGTATGAGTTCTTGTAGGGAAACAAAAAACTGCGAAATTTCTTATTTGGAGTCAGTGTAAAAATTTTAACATGTTTTATACAATCTGTAAATTACAATATCTGATTCTATATTCTTTCGAGAAAAAAGCAGCGTTTATTTCGTTCATTTATCACAGAAATTTGAAGTCGTCCAATTTAAGCTAGTGATTAAATTGGAATATTAAGAGCAAGACTTGGTGTAAGTGGCGTATAAACAACTGACACCTATATCCCTGCGGCACGGAATAGTGGTGCCATAGTGTCAGTTGTTACGTGAAACCAATATAAATATATATATTATGAGCAAAGGATGCCGCTTATCGTTTGAAATATTACACTTCGCAGCTGCAGTCCAGCGAGGTCTCAGGAATCGTTGGGAATATCGCTGGACCAGCGGCTTCGAAGATA
>NW_019729208.1:0-1228 GCF_002891405.2 Cryptotermes secundus | reverse complement strand
ACTCAAAGTCCAGTCTGGTAGATAGGATAGATTTATTAAGTGAGTCGAACAGACGACTTACACCACTGGCTGCTGACTGTCGACTGTCCTCAGGAGGAAGTTTAAAATATGCATTGGCTCAAAGGAATGTGTTGTGTATTCCCACTCCTTTGACCCAGTCATAAGCATGAAAACTAATAAGCTCGACCTCCCTCACAGTTAGTGAGTACTGCTCACTAACGCTTTGTTTATACTGTTGAATGGCTGTACGTGATTTTACCCTGCAGCCATCCCCAATACTAATAAGTTATCCTGTGGCATGTTAAAAGTTCGTGGTTATCGCTGGGTCTTGACAGCTTAAAATAACAGGAGGGCTTGCTGCCTGGTCCCTATGACATCCTAAAATAAGAGAGGGCTCTGTTCCTTATGACACCACCCTCACCAAAAAAAGTTTGATGTAGATCAATTACAGCAAACCTTTTACTTCAGTCTATATTCAAACAATGGGTTACTCCCTGGGTCTGGTTTGTGCAATTTTTTTCTTAATTTTGTGCCACAGGTGGACTATATCGTTCAGTTTGGCCTTTAGCTATGAAACCTGTTATATCTTCCTCACTAGTTGGTGCGGAAGGCAATTTCTGAAAGGTCTCATGCTTACGTAACCCAATCTTATCTAACTCAATTAAGGATTGAGTTAGTGCATGAGTTAATTCATCTTTATCCTGAATCTTCAATGTATGCACATTGGGTGCGATGATTGTATTATGGTGAGGATTATCGTACGAATGTCACAAATGAATGACAGAGGCAGCAACCCGAGTTGGCCTAATGTCATTCATTTATGACACAGGACACGTGCACTCTTTGTCAGTGCTGACGGTTTTATGTTGGGTTTGAAACCAAAACAAACCCACGCAGGGTCATGTCAGAGGTTCATTCCTTAGCTCTGAACATAGAAATCGTTTATCACGGTACTGGCTTCGATAATATTTACGTTTATATATGAGTGTTCGTGACCTGGTCAGCCAAATATAGCCCAGCTTTGTTCTGAGAACTGAAGGGGAAATATTCGTCAGTGCTTGCAGATCAGTGCTTCAAGAACTTTCAAGAAAGTGTGAAGTATTCAAGGAATCGTTTTCAGTCGTGAACTATCAGTTTGGAAGTCAGTGTTGGATTGTGTAATATTTCTTTTTCACGTTCACGTTCAAGTTCATCTGGGGCCCAAATGGTGCGACTAGAAGTGAAACAT
>NW_019729207.1:1361747-1361973 GCF_002891405.2 Cryptotermes secundus | reverse complement strand
CCAAGGAATGCTAGAACACAAACGAAGGTGGATGCATACTTTCTGTTTTCTTGGTGTGGCCCTGTCTGTGTATCTTATATCTGTTATTTTTAAACAAGAGGTCCGAATACAGAAGATTCATGCCTTCTCCAAATTCAGTGCGATCTCACTTTATTTCCCTATGAAATTCTGGGTCCTGCAATAAGTAATCTTTGTTGCATTTTCTAAGGATATATTTCGCATCCTT
>NW_019729207.1:1355614-1357211 GCF_002891405.2 Cryptotermes secundus | reverse complement strand
GTTACATTAAGAAGAATGAGCTAACATAATGAGCATGCTCTTCTCTCTTCCTTATCATCTTATTATAGCTGCAATTTTACAGGAATTTCTTCACTGTAGGCAGGACACATTTTTATTTTGATATGTACATATGTTATGGGTTTTTGGAGGTTATCAGTGAACTGTGAAACCCATGTTATGTTCATCATACTGGGTCATATCTATCTCTCTCTCTCTCAAACACACACACATGCATGCCTCCTCTTTCATAAGAATGCCCACACAGGATGTTCGTCAAGTAATAACAGACGGAGAACTTCTCACTTACATCTTTGTTATTCAGCAAGAAGCCTTGCACAGACCAAGGTTTACAAATGCCATGGAAACGAGCCCTTCTTCAGAAGCTAACAATCACTCCACTATTACAGAATTTCCAAACATTTTATGGAACCAAAACGTTCACTGACAATTTCACACAAGCCTCCCACTAGTGCCTGTCCTCAGCCACATGAACACAGTCTATACATACTGAGTCATCTCAAACATTCACATTTTATGTGGACAGTCAGCTCTCAGATAGCAGTAAGTTTGCCAGTCGTCCTTTACCCCCCCCCCCACCAAAAACCATGGGGATGAGATAAGGTTATCTTTTCCACCAGTACACAATTGACCTGCCGACCGCTGCCGACGGTTGAGTGACCGCAAAGAAGACCACAGGACTGCTACAAAGAAGACACACTTGAAACCGTACTAGCAGGACTTTTCTCAGACATTGCACCGCAACCGACAGTGAATTATTGTGTTTTATATGGAACTTGATACCTTTAATACCAATGCAAAATTGTAGCAAAATTGATCCGTGCACAGTTGTAAGATGATACTGTAGCAATTATTAATCATCGATCCTAAGTATTCGGTGGCAGTAACCATTTTTAGGATTGTTTTGAAGGCTGTAGTGCGTTATAATGATGGAAACGTGTACCCCTCTCACAGACAGATTGTTGCTTCGAATTCCTCTCGAGAAATGGATGTTTGTTTGTGTTTATTCCGCTTGTTCTGTGTTTGTATTGTGTGTAGGTTGTATAGGTAGTGGCCTTCCAACCGGATGATCTCCTGTCCAGGGAGGCTTCCCAACTGGTAAGATACTGAAAAAGTGGCCAAGGTCCAGAAGAGCTCTAGAGCCTTAGATAGATGGATGGAATTGAGTGGAAGTTTTTGATTTAATTAATTAATCCTGTGTTGGAGGTATGTAACACATGAGATTTATTTGTACTGTGCTGAGACTGAACATTTTTGATTTAGTAGCGATGTGTGTATTCTAGAGGCCTGAGATGCATCTCATCCCAGAGATCTGCTATCCTGGTGGAGGTGTTTCTTAGTTTTACTCAGCCACAGAACAGTTCCTCAAATTAGGCCCAGCCATTTCCTTTGAATTTTTCATTATTCACTAATGATCCATCATTGATTGCTATAGAGTCTAGCAGAGGGTAAGGTGCAAAGTGTATGAGCAGAAATTGGCAAGGGGTATGAAACTGGGAAGGGCAGAAGCCCCCCCCCCACCCCCCCCTCTCTCACTCACTCACACACACACACACTTGTCAGTGCCAGTCTTCTTCTG
>NW_019729207.1:1320923-1355490 GCF_002891405.2 Cryptotermes secundus | reverse complement strand
TGTATGACCAGTAAACTCCGTTATGCACAGAGAAATGTGAGCCAGTTGTTTGGTGAATTGTTGTGTTTCACAGAAAAAACAAAACTCATTTATAGCATCTTCCTCTCTCTTCCACTCTGCAGCTGTCTAGCCTGTTCAGGGATCCCCTGTACTGAAAGGTGAGTGTGTTCAGATGCCAGACACATGTATCACTGCCCCAGTTATGCAGGTCACGTTCCCTGAGTGTTTCTGAACCCTTTTCTTAGCAGCCCTCCCTTACTCAGTGGTAACTTAATCTGCCTCAGACTAATAGAACCTTTGGAATTCTCGTCTGCTGTCCAAAAACATAAAAATTAGAATATACAAAACTATAATTTTGCCTATGGTTCTGTATGGGTGTGAAACTTGGTCTCTGTCATTAAGGGAGAAACATAGACTGAGGGTGTTTGAGAACAGGGTGTTGAGAAGAATATTTGGACCGAAGAGGGATGAAGTGACAGGAGGTTGGAGAAAACTGCATAATGAGGAGGTTCATACCTTGTACTCTTCTCCAAGTACAATTAGAATGATTAGGTCAAGGAGGATGAGGTGGGCAGGATATGTAACACGAATGTGGGAGGAGAGGAATGCATAGGATATTGTGGGAAAGCCAAAAGGAAAGGGACCAGTGGGAAGATCAAGGTGTAGGTGGGTGGACAATATTAAAATGGATCTTAGAGAGATAGGAAGGGATGGTATTGATTGGATTCATCTGGCTGAAGACAGGGACCAGTGGAGGTCTCTTGTGAACACGGTAATGAGCCTTCGAACTCCGTAAAATGCTGGTAAATTCTTGAGTAGCTGGAGATTTGGTGGTTCCTCAACACAGTCTCTGCTCCATAAGTAAGTAATTACAGGAAATACGAATACCCAAAGTCAGTTATAGAGGTCATAAGGCTAGAAGAGAAAAGATTTCTGCAAGGCGTCTGTTACTTCATAATCATCATTCCTATGTTTATATAAAATAGATACGTAAGAAAAGTAAAAGAGGTAATTGTACTGATTATTAACAGTATTCTCTCAGATTTAAGATTAGATCTAAAATTAAGAATCACGCGGATGCCGCTATTATATTATAATATATTTATAAGAAAGTGCCATAGAAGGCCGGAAGGGTATTGCGTACCCCTTTTTTGTATTTACAATATTCGTTCCACAAAAAAAAAGTAACATTGGGTGTCAATCAGGGCAGTTTGAAGAGCTTTAAGGAACTTGAATAGATAGGGAGCAGGAATGTGTTTCGTGAGACTGGTGTGAAGGAATATTTGCAGCCCATCCAGCCTAAAATTTGAATATGGACCTCAACGATACGACGTGCCATCTACCAACCAAATTCAGTAAGTAGCTTTCGGAGGTAATCCGTGACATTGAGTTACTAATTCTGCCGCTAGAGGCTCTAGTATTCCTGCATTGGAAAGTTGTGTTTTGCAACGTTGGTCACAGTGGTCAACAGCGTCACCATGTCACGATTAAATTGTGGCCAAACGGTAGTTGATTTATTTTTGTGTGTCTGTATGCTATAAACGTGGAAAAGAGGTTTTGTAGCTTCATATATCGTACACAAGTGAGTACTTTATGAAACGTCAGCTGCATTGGCACTAGAAAATTTGGATATTGTGTATTCAGCAGTGGTGTTTTGCTTTCTGCAGCTGGAGACATTTCTTTGGTCAACCACATTCTAGTAAGAACTCAACTGTGAAACATCTTAAACATAATGGGGAGGCATGAAGTGTGTACCCCTAAATATATTGCGAACAAAATAAAGGCGAAAGGGCTCCAGAAACTTCGTTGGTATTGTCAGATGTGCGAGAAGCAATGCCGTGACGAGAATGGTTTCAGGTGCCATATGACGTCAGAGTCACATCAGCGACAACTTCTTCAATTTGCTGCTAATGCAGACAGATACATTAGTAATTTTTCGAAAGAATTTGAAAGAGGTTATCTGGAAGTACTAAAACATCAGTTTGGTACGGAACGTGTTCATGCAAATCGTGTGTACCAGGACTATATCTCTGACCGTCATCATTTGCATATGACTTCTACACAGTGGGATACATTGACAGACTTTGTGAAATGGCTTGGAAGAGAAGGAAAGTGCAAGGTGGATGAGCCTGAAGAAGGATTGTATGTCCAGTATATAGACCGTGACCCAGAAACAATTGCCATGCAAGAAGCTGTTTCCCGCAAGGAGAAGATCCACAGAGACGAGCGAGAGAGGATGATGTCCTTTATTGAAAAGCAAATTGAGAAGGGGAAAGAAAGTTCCAGGAATGACACACACGTCTTCACGGAGTTTGTGCGACCAAGCGAGCAACATAAAATTGTTGTAAATTTGAAGCTAGAAACAAAAAGGACAAAAGGGGATGAGGACATGAGAAATAAAACTTTGGTGGCAGGTAACGCATTGAAGAATGGTTCTTCAGCAGGAAACCGAAAAGACTCAAAAGAATCTGGAAGAGGGAGAGGTGAAAAGAGGAAGTTATCAGCCCTTGGAGAGATCATTAAAGATGAAGAGAACAAGAGAGAACGTATAAACAGAAAGGATTACTGGTTGGTGGAAGGAATTGTTGTGAAGGTGATGGCAAAGTGTCTGGGTGACAAATACCACAGGAAGAAAGGGGTTGTAACTGGAGTGCCAGATAAGCATGTAGCTACAGTATGCATGTTAGATGGTGGACACAAACTAAAACTAGACCAAGAACATCTTGAAACGGTGATACCAGCAATAGGGCGACCTGTGCGTATTGTAAATGGTGCTTATCATGGTTGCAGTGCCATGCTTAGGGAACTGGATCAGAAGAAATTCTGTGTAACCATTGAAATATCCTCAGGCCCTTTGAAGGGCAGAATAGTTGACAGAGTGGACTATGGAGATATCTGTAAATTATATGATGTAGATATGTGAATATGATATAACATTAATGTGACATATTTGCAAGTTTAAAGAAGGTTTGATCCTGTAAGAAATAATAAGAACAAAGCATATAAATTTAACTACAGTGTTCTTTGCAGTGAGATATTAATTCTGTAATTCAGTTAATAAGCCATCATTGTAGCATCTCCAGTGAATTATAAAGTGTTACCAATGAGAAGTTTAACTATTGTTCTTCATTTCATATAACTACAAAGAAGGATATAGGAGCTGTGATTGGGGGTCAGAGTTCAAGTCCCAGTAGGGTGGAGAATTTTCTCCGCGTTGACCAGACTGGCTTTGGAGCCTACCCAGCCTTCTGAATCGAGTAATCATTAAATGGTTTCCCTGCATTTATAATTTTGGATCACATGGCAGTGTGGAATGAAGAAGTGTTCTCCAAAACGGTGGCTAACCAGTCCCACCATAGGGTGATGAAATTATAGATAGAAGCAAGACAGGTTAACAGCCATGAAAGGCAGTGGGCTTCTTGCCTGATATATGTTGGAAATAAGAACAGAGAACAAAATTTTATTTAAAATTTTTTGCTCATAATGCAGTGTTGACAAGTACTAGTTTTGTTATATTCTAGAAATTAATTTATGGAATGAATATTGATGTTAGTTGTGTAAAACAGCAATATTAAATTTTCATAGTGTAAATTTCACATGGTGTATTTGAATAATTATCCATTCACTGTCATTAAACTTGCAAATGATGATAAGAAGTAATAACACTTACTGTAGTGTACAGCATAATTTTAGGCTAGTTTTTATAGGTGAACTAACAACGCTAGTTTTCGCTTACAGACCGTTCAGCCATATTTTTGAAGAACGGAAGCATTGCCATAATACCTGCACTTTTATAGTGTGAAAACAAGTGGAAAATGAATAGATTCAAGTGGATAGATTGTAACCAACATATAGGAGCGTAATACATAAATATGTCTGTTCACAACTACTTTATACTTTCAATAAATGATAGACTCAAATTGTCAATAGATCAGTTTGGCTTATTAAAATATTTCAACACAATATGTTTTGTTTACAGTTTTTTCCTTATGGGGACACAGGTGTTGTCTGAGTGTATGCTGACTGCATAAAGCATTTGTTTTCAGCAAGAAACACATAAAAAGTCAAACAAAATACAGTAAAACAAAACAGATGAGTGTAATTTAAATTATCACCCAGAAGAAACAGAGACACAGGCGCAAGAAATTGTATGTGAGTTAGCCCTTCTCTACATATGCCCCCTGCAAGGCCACACATTTTCCCCAACGATGCATTAGCTGCTGGATACCTTGATCATAGAAGGTCTCAAGTTGACTGTTTAGTAGGTCCTTCACTGCAGAAATGATGTCATCTTGGAATCACCATGAAGTGGCTGCTTTAGCCGTGTAAAGAGGAAGAAGTTGCTCTGTTTCAGGTCTGGTGACTATGGTGGATGGGGGAGAATTTCATATCCCAAACTTGCAGCAAGTGTCCTCATAGCCTGTGCAGCATGAGCCGGTGCATTTTCGTGAAGAAATAGCACACCTTTTCCCAGCATTCCACGTCATGTTTTCTTGATTTCCTCCAGTAATTATCTCAGAAGGTTCTGGTAGTACTCTCCAGTGATGGTGACGCCCTTTTGCGCATAGTCGGTCATGATGACACCCCGCCGATCCTAGAACACGCTCAACCTCCTCTTCCTTTTACATCCCACATCCTACATTGATACTATCAAATGCCTGAATAACAGTGAATAATGAATTGGGTAGGATGTGAAAGGCAGTGGTCATGACCTGATTTAATGTACTACCCGAACTATAGAAAATCATGAGAAACCTCAACGAGGACAGGTGGTGTCCTGACCAAGAATCGAACAGACTACCTTCAAAGTACAAGTCAGAAGTGTTATTGGTTCAGTCAGTTTGGTCAGTAAATGGCACGAAGGAACAACTTAGGTTTCGCATCTTGTAACCCTTTTGAACACCAGACAAAATTATTTCGTTCTGGAAATGAAGAGAAAATGGAAAAATAATTTCTTGTAGAATTTTTGTAAAACCACAAAAGATCTCAGTCAGGATAGCAAGTGTCCCAGCCAAGATTCAAACTAAATATGAGGGTAGACTGTTACCACTACACCAGCCATTCAATATATCCAAAGTTATCAATAAAGGTAAAGTTGTCCCTGTGCTTAACTAACTAAAGCATATGTGGGAGTGGATGTATAGAGTTACGTTTTCTCGACCTCGGCACCAGCTGGAGGTGGGTTTTCAGGTGCATGCCCTGGCTGCTGTACTCCCAGGGGGAGAGTCCTCGGTACCCATGGGATAGGAGGCTGGGTGGACCCCAAAGCCAGTCTGTATTATATGAAGAATTGAAAATTCTTGACTCTACCAGGACTCACACTCCAACCCCTTGGTCGTCCAGCCCATAGCCAACTATACTAAATACACTATCCCAGCTCTATCCTTCATAATGGTATGGATTGTAATGCAAGAAAATTTTACATATTAGTTTTAAAGATACTAATTACATTGAAAATAATACTGTGTTGTAAAAAATGTATGAGATCTGAGGTTGTAACAGCAGTAAAGAAGAAGACAGAGGCATCTGGTGCATCCAAAATGTTGGTAAACCATCTGCAAGACTGAACGGCATCACATCCTAGGAGAAAATAGTAATATCTCAGGTTCTGGGTGGTAATGTTTTGTAGTTCAAGGACAGCCCAATGTTTTGAAGGACACATCACCCCCATCTTCAGGGTGATACGCTCAGGTTACTGCCTGCCCCTGCTATTTTTGTTCTTGGCTTTATATTTGACCTTGATTGTGGCCAATGTTCTTCTGAAACTTCAGGCTGTCAGAACTACACAGTTACAACCCAGAAGAGCATACTCTCCAGCAATAATCTTCTTATAAAGCTCTCCTCACTCAAAAGTAAACTTTTATACACATGGTATACAACAGGTATTGTTGTTGTATTATTGTTAGAAGTCCATGACACAATAATTTGATTAGGTTACCTTTTAGATATGAAATACTACAACAAAACCTTCCTATTTTGATATGCCGTTCGTTTAAATTTAATTTTCCAACACAGTCAAATCACCATTACAACACTAGCTACAAAGAAAATTACCATGCCAACAATATTACATAGGTAAACATATATTCTTAATTACAGTAAATGTATATCTCAGAATGACATCAAAATACCAATATCTTTGTATGACAACAAAAAGAGAAAGGTAACGCTGTCCCTGTAACAGGCTCTTGAGGCCCATAGGGTTGAGAGAGGTTGTCAGTCTTATGTGTTGGCTGCTCTTTAGTCTCTAGGAAGATTCCTGGAACTCATTTCTGTTAAGAGGCTGATTCGACCCCAGGGCCATAGTGCAGCTGGATTAGGTCAGGATTCAAACCTGTGACCTTCTGGCTAGTATCACAGTGCCCCCCCCCCTTTTGAATGACAATATGTAAATACAAGTGAAGTTAGTGGTAAAGTACAGAGCACTGTAAACTAGACAGAACCATTGTTTTGAGAACCTCACATCCTTCAAGGAGGTTATTGTTTTCTGGAATGTGGTGCCATGCAATCCAGCAGAAACATAACAAAATTCATCAAAAATTTTGGCAATACCTTTCTACCAGTTTACAAGGTGTCACATCCCAGAAGACATTAATCTTCAGCATGACTGAGCTCTTTGCCTGTCTATCAGAGGTCTCCAGCTGACATTCCTAGGATCTTCTCCCCTTCCACTTATTTTGACACAGTGGTTTCAAAAATCCTGCTTTTATGTATTTTCAAATCTACTAGAGATTCCTTCTGATAGTTTATAGCCTACTTTCACTTCTTAGATAAAACAGTAAGAATATGGGATCAAAATGTTGTGTGTTTCCTTTCAGTATTTTAACCTTGTTAACCAAACTTAATATGAATGCCATGCTGACTGTGTAATTATTTAATTTCCTAGTGCTGATAACAAAAGCATGACAGTGAATTAACCTGTACAGTGTGAGAGACACGATCACCATCTAATATAGGTCTTCGAAGTAAATGCCACTTCATTGACATAATTCTTTTTTAAGATATAGAAAATACAATCATCGCTTAATGGAATTTATATGTAGCTTTCAGTTTCATGGTATTAAGTAAAAAACAACTGGAGGTCAGCATGTGAAATCTGGCACACAGACACGTCAGACTCATACCTACAAATACCGTTACAAAACTACTACTACTACTACTACTACCACCACCACCACCTATTACTACTAATCTGACATGGCTAGGATTCAGCTGGGGGCTATCTCCATACAAGTCCTGTATGCTATTCCATAGGTTAAATTGCATTTTATTCTTTGGATTACATATTTACACTATACATTTGGGAGATCAACAACACAAGATTTGTTGGACAGGAAATGTGCAGAATGAGTTCTGCCTGGAATGATTCATATAAAATGTATCTGGTTTGACTTATGGTCTTGAATTCATTTCAACTGATGATACACAAACATGCTGTTTACCTCAGTATTTTATTCAAAGCAGAGCCCATCGTGAACATGATCCTCTTTTGACTTGAAAGGATTCTGACGATGGTGCATGCTGTACAGAACTATTAGGCTTATTTATGGAACCTGTTGTCAGGTGTTAATCAGCTGTTCTCTACTGACCAGGGTTTGTCCAGTGATTGAGACTAGCTCTTTCTAACAGGCTCAAATGAGTAGGTCTATCCTGACCCATCCACCTGAGGATGGAGACAGATCCAGTCTCCAAAACGTTGTGCTTTTGGTCTTATATATACCAGACAATGGATAGAGTCCAAAATAAGCCTAATAGTTCTGTACATGATCCTCTTTGCCTTCTGTGTAAATTGATGAATATTAGCATGTAGTTATTTTGCAAGAATAAAGAAACAGTCATACAAATTACTGTTAGAATTATAAATCTAAATGTTAGTACATAACAGTGCCTTCTTAACTTGTGAAGATTGAATGACATTTACCTATAAATACATAATTCTGTTTTAAGTAATATACGTAAAATATGTTTTTGTATTACATAACAAAGTAAGACTAGGGGATTTTTTTCTTTTGAAACAACTGAAGGAAATCGAAAAGAAAAACATTAAAGAGAGCTTGAAGTTAGGCACCTTCATTATTCAGTATTCAGTATAGAGGGGGTGGGTTTCCCCATGCACCGCGACTAATAGTCTACTGTACGTCATCCTTTAATTTCTACTGTCGCCATACCATACCGATACTGGTGCCCGCTATCTCCCCTTTCTGCCAGTGAGTTCGGCCCTCTACTGGCAGTGGTACCCGATAATTCTCCCCTTTCTGCCAGCGAGGTTGGTCCTCTACTGGCATTGGTACCCGATAACTTCCCCATATACCGGAGGCAGTGGAAACTACTTGGGCGGGAAACATTTTGCCTAATTTTGCTCAGAGGTCTCCTAGAGACATGAGGATCTTTTACGTGCCGTAAATCTACAACACGGGACCCACGGCTTAAAGTCCCTCCCGGAGGACTTGTTCCCTGAATTTTTCCGCCCTTAAAAATTCCACGACCTTCACCGGGTTTGAACCCACGTACCTTGCTTGAGTCATGAGGTGGGAACGTTACCCCTAGACTATGGAGGCCGCTAAGTTGGGCACCTTAGAAGAAATATTAATAAATAATGGAATGAGTTGGTATGGACATGTTTTCAAGGAAGAATGAGGACAGAATCGCAATGACAACTATAAAAAAGTAAAAGGAGAACACCCGAGGAGACAGAAATCAAAACATGGGAGGCAAGTCAGGAGAGGAAGCTTTGAGAAGACAGAGAACTATGGACAGGACTGGTTGTTAGTATCTATATACAATAATTGCTGAACTCTCTCCATCCATCTGACCGTATTTCTGCAAATGGCTCATGGTCAAAAAACTGGCAGAGAAGAAACATTTTCCTCTTGGAGACACAACCCCAGGAAATTGTTAATTCTGCTGTTATATGTATGAGTTTGAGTCCAAGACAATTTATTTCTGCATTACTTCCACCATAACAAAGGCACTGGGACTGTAACAATGGGATCATCGCTAGGATACAGTGAAAACCCACAACTATTTTCTGCTGTTGCTAAGGTAGGTGGCAAGATCCAGACTACCTTCTGCTGTTGCTGTTATATGGGGGAAAACTCAAACTATGTTCTGCTGTTGCCATGATATGGGGGGAAACTCAAACTATGTTCTGGCAGTGGTACCCGATAATTCTCCCCTTTCTGCCAGTTCTGCTGTTGCCATGGTATGGGGGAAAACTCAAACTATGTTCTGTTGTTGTCATGATATGGGGGAAAACTCAAACTATGTTCTGCTGTTGCCATGGTATGGGGGAAAACTCAAACTATGTTCTGCTGTTGTCATGGTATGGGGGAAAACTCAGACTAAGTTCTGCTGTTGCCTTGATATGGGGGAAAACTCAAACTATGTTTTTCTGTTGCCATGATACGGTGGAAAACTCAAACTTTGTTCTGTTGTTGACGTGATATGGGGGAAAACTCAAACTATATTCAGCTGTTGTCATGATATGGGGGAAAACTCAAACTATGTTCTGCTGTTGTCATGGTATGGGGGAAAACTCAGACTAAGTTCTGCTGTTGCCTTGGGGGGAAAACTCAAACTATGTTCTTCTGTTGCCATGATATGGGGGAAAACTCAAACTATGTTCTGCTGTTACTATGATATGGGGGGAAACTCAAACTATGTTCTTCTGTTGCCATGATACGGTGGAAAACTCAAACTATGTTCTGTTGTTGACGTGATATGGGGGGGAAACTCAAACTATCTTCTGCTGTTGCTAGGATATAAAAAGAAAACCTTAACTACCTTATTAACTATAGTGTTATACTATGATACTTTGGAAGATCCATCGTGTCTCCTGCCATTGCTAAATAAGGGGCAGGAATGATGAAAGAATGAATATGTAAATGGGACAGGAAATGAAAAAGAAGATCAAAGGAACCAAAAGGATGGAAGAACAGAGGTGAGGGAACATTTTTAACTTGCAGGAGAGAGAGGTAGGAAGGGGGAAGGGAATGATGACAGGAAAGGAGAAAGATGGAATAGAAATAATAGTGAAAGTAAGATAAAGTTTATCCCTCCCATCAAATCTGAGAGGTAATGTAAGTAACTTCCACTAAGGGCCGCGCCATAGCTCAAGTGGTTAGTCGCTGGCTTCCCACCGTGATGGCCCGGGTTCGATCCCGGGTCTGGTCAAGTGGGATTTGTGGTGGACAAAGTGGCGCTGGGGCAGGTTTCCTCCGAGTACTTTGGTTTCCCCTGCTAATCTTCATTCCACCAACTGCTCCACAATCACCCTCACCTATCACCTGGGGCTGGTACAATATGCCAAAAGTGGGCACAGTACAAGTGACTTAGTCCCACCCCACTAGAAAAAAAAAAGGACTACCACTAAGAACAATAACAGTTTCTGAAACTGCAGTGCAAGTTTTTCTGCAAAAAATTGCTATAGTATATACATATAGTGGAGACATCTAATGAAGAAACAGAAGATTAGTAAGGTTCCAACAATTTAACACTTTGTGGACCTGTGGCATATTTTTATGCCCAGCACTTTTAAATGTGGCAGACTGATGGCATATTATTATGATTTTATGACACGTTATGTTGAAACACACTATACCTTGCACTGGCGCCAGGCAGACGCATGACTGGTGCGTGACAGACCTCTTGAATATTTGCTTCATAGTCAGTAATATGACCCCGCTGTTTATGACCCAACTGTTTTCCTTTCCCACTCCAAAGGAAAATGCCTTTGTTCATCTTCTAGCTGCGTGCACCAGGCAGGAAGTTACTAGTGCAAAATAGATCAAGGTCGGAAGAGGTTGCAGTCCAAGCGTTTTCTCAGAGAACAAGAAATATCTGACGCATTCTCCGATGAGCTATCTGACATCCCTTGTGAGTCTGCTAGTGATAGCGACTCACAATCTGATAGCGACTGTGGCAGGGGTGAACAAAAATTTGTGGCCACAGACAGTGAAAGTAAAAGTAAAAGTGAAAGTGACAGTAGCTCCAACGAAAGTGCAGGTAGCAACATTGCGGGGACAGCCACATGGGGAAAAGTAGACAAAACACCTGCTTTGGGACAGTTTACTGGAAATTCAGGGGCGAAGCAAATTCCATGGGACCCAAATCCACAATTCACAATTCGAGCATGGTTTATGTTCAAAGGAGACATGGACAGGTAAATAAGCCTGTTTGTATTTCCGAGTATAATATGTTCATGAAGGGAGTTCATAGAGCCAATCAGTACTTGGCCTATTATTCTCTTCCTCAGAAAACAGTAGTGGACAAAGAAAGCTGCCTTGTGGCTTATAAATTGTACCATTTTCAATTCATTTTTTGTTTTCAAAAATCTAAACCCTTGTTCAAAATTGAAATACAAGGAATTTCTGCTGAATGTGGCAAAAGCCTGGGCTACAGATCAGACGGTGGCGGCAGACACAGACTTAGTGTAACCGGGCACATCAACTCCCACCCCACGCAGGCCTCATGTGGACCCCCCTGGCTGATTCTCGGGTGATATGTGGAAACATACCCTCATGAAAATTGTGAAGAGTGAACATGCCAAGGGAAGCAGCCTTCTAGGCGTTGCCGTGTTTGTGCAGTACACAACAAAAGGAGTATGACTGTCTACATGTGCAAGTTCTGTGTAATGCCACTTCACAAACGGGAATGTTTCCAGAAATATCACAGTCTCAAGCACTTCTAGGAGCACTGGTGTTCTCCAAAAATTTTAGTTCATAAAATTAAGTAGGAGATTTTATATTAATTTTTAAAGTGAACAGTGCACAAGTTAGGGTAGTAGGTTTAAAAATGCTGGTCTCCAGGGTGATTTAAATATTTAAATCGCTTGTCCGCAAAGTGTTAAAGTGGTTTTTCTAGTGCAACTTTGCCCTATTAATCACTAAATCCACTTCTGACACATGTCTGTTATTATGTGTACTACATTATAAACAGGTCTCAGTACTAGTAATAACAATGTGCAGGACAGTTATAAGTGAAACAAAGAAATTATGTAACCATTGCTCCAAAGGCCTGCATTTCAAGGATCTGAACGGCAAACAGAAATGGCTAGCGATTTAGTTTGGTGAATTTCAGACGAATTCCTCCTCTGGCAGCCAATATCATAGCCTTCGGATTTAACTGAATGCTGCTTGGAGTATCAGCACACGGTGACACTATGAAGTTCGCCAGCACATTGGCCACGGCCACCTTTGAAGCAATGAGACCAAACCCCTTACCTGAAATAAATGCAGTGTATATTAGATGCAAGGTTTACATGGTGATGAAGATTCTGAGTTATGACATCACACAGTCCAGTAGGTGGACAACAATATTTTGGAGGAACATTCTGCTTCCATCTCCAGAAGAGGTTAGTAGAACTCATCTTTAGTGAAGTCAGTATGTCCCAACACATATGAAGTCAGTGTCCACCTTCAGTTGAGGCAATACATTCTGTCTTCAGTGGAGTCAGTATGCCCTATCTTCATTAGAGCCAGTATGTTACATCTTCAGTCAAGACAGTATATTCCATCTTCAGGGGAGTCAGTATGTTACATCTTCAGTCAAGACAGTATGTTCCATCTTCAGTCAAGTCAGTATGTTACATCTTCAGTCAAGTCAGCATGTTCCATCTTCAGGGAGTCAGTATGTTCCATCTTCAGGGGAGTCAGCATGTTACATCCTCAGTCAAGTCAGTATGTTACATCTTCAGTCAAGTCAGTATGTTCCAGCTTCAGGGGAGTCAGCATGTCCCATCTTCATTAGAGCCAGTATGTTCCAGCTTCAGGGGAGTCAGCATGTCCCATCTTCATTAGAGCCAGTATGTTCCATCTTTAGTCAAGTCAGTATGTTACATCTTCAGTTAAGGCAGTATGCTCCTTGAAAACGCTGGTAACCACCTACCAGGCTACATCATGGCATCACAGCCGAGATCACAACGGAGAATTCAACATTTTATAATATTTAAAGTTAAATGCACATGTGTCCACAAAAATATGAGACACCAGAAATAATATACATCTGACAGATTCAATTGGTTTTATAACCTCAAACACAACTAGCTACAAACAATACTGCTTCTTTAGGATTAAGAAACTGAAGTGAAACAAAGCATTTCACGGATGCCCTATGCTCCAAGTGGGAGCAACAGGAAAGGGACAGATACATATTACTTCTTAAATGTTAATAGGAGTCTTACTGACATAACAATAAACTAAAATCTCTTTGAAACTTTAACCCTTTAAAGCACAGTGGTAACCATACATAAAAGTCTGATTTTTTTTCCTGTACAATTCTCATAATAAACAGCTGTTATTTCCCAAAGAAACACTAACAGACTGGCCTTTGTGATGGAGAAACAGTGTACATACATGCATACATAATTACGTTACATTCCATGAATCCAAAGTTGGTTCAGAATGACAATAGAATGTGGAATAAACCATAAAAACACAAAAATACAAGTACATATGAGTACATACAGTACAACTGAATCTTTTGCATAAGAATACGTAGAGGTTACACATAAAGAAAAGCAAAGCTATCCCTCTAACAGGCCTCAGAGACCTACAGGGTTTGAGACATTGAGGTCCCTACATTTTAAAGACAACTGGCTCACACATGATGTTGAGCTTAAGTAAGCTATCCCTGTAACAGGCCATGGTGGCCCATAGGGTTGTGAGACGTTGAGGCTCCCACATTTTCTAGAGAATCGCCTCATAGATGGCGGTGAGGTTGTCAGCCTTACACACCCTTTACACCCCAGGAAGATTCCTGGTACTCATTTCTGTTGGAGGCTGAGTCGACCCCAGGGCCATAGCGCAGCTGGAAGGATTAGGTCAACTGAAAAATCCAATGAATCGAACCAGTGACCTTCCGGCTTGTAGCACAGTACTTCAACCAACTATGCTGTTGCTGATTAAATATTGTCTAGATGATTTTATGACTTCAAGGCGGAATGAAGTTATGCAAACAAAGAACAGTAATATATTGTCACATACCCAGGTAGCACAACAAGAGATTATGGGTTCCAGGTTAAACAATGTTCATTGGACAATTACTCGTTCACACTCATAATTACAATCGCTCTCAAATAGCACCTTCCAGATGAAGCGACCTGATTAGTCTGTCATTTCTCTGCGTTTACTCTTGCACCGCTATTGTCGGTGGAGTTGACTTTTTTCTTGGTTCTTCTCTGACCTCTGTTCTGTGCCTTGAGTCTTCTCTTATCTGCCATCAGATTGGAACTGCTATGTTCTGTGTTCTGTCTGGTCTCTTATATCCTAAACTCAGACAGGATAGAATACACTCTGTTGCACCCTAGAGTCTCATAGTTTCTGCTACAACAATTGCTAGCACCTTTGTACCAGCAGGAACCCCACTGTTAGGGTTTAATTTCTGGGGCAACATGTCTCTGTTGTCTAGGCAGCTGCATTGCAGCTGTTGCGCAGCAATGGACGCCATATAGTCTGGCATTTAGATGGCACACCACAATATAAATGAGTATTTAGTGTTCCAAGTGTCTGGCATGTTATTTCAGATATAAACAACCTCTGATGTTTGGAATGCTGAAAGGCACAAGTGACTGGACTGATAAAATAAGTCTGAAATTAAGATTCCTATAACATAGCGTTTCTTCACTTGGTTTTTTAAAGTACAGATCCCAGTTCTTAAGTACATATATATGGAAACTGAGTGAGTTCTCTTCATTCTTGTTGCTGTCAACATTGCTATTATGTAATGCTTTTCATTAGCTATGAAACATGTACTGTTTCAACAGTGCTGCATATATATTATTTTATTTACAACACCGAAGCTCTTTCAATATTGAGAGTATGCAGCAAAACACATAAATAAGAGGGAGAGTCAGTAATTAGGTCACAAACGGATATAAAACATAAGACATGTGATATCCAAACCTGGAAGAAACATTTATTTCTCAACATATCGACCACCAACACTGATAAACTTGTCCCATCTCTTTACCAGTGTGTCAAAACCTACAGCACAGAAGTCTTCTGACTGTTGTCTCAGCCACTTCCACACCTCTATTTCAACCTCTCCATCATCAGTGAAATCTTCGCCATGTTTCTCATTCCAGTTGTGAACAGCTTTACGCAACAAACACTTTCCACTGTAAGTATTTCAAGTATCCTTTGCATGGTGTCTTTTTACCCACAAAAAAACGCACAACAGAATGCTACTCTTCGGTAGTACACCCTCAATCACGGTCGCCATTTTGACTACTGAAACCAGCCTCTGAACATGTGTAGACACATCTGCTACGTAGAATGTCATGAAGATGGACTGTGTTGCTACTTAGTGACACCCATAGAAAACCCATTACATCCATTACAGATGTTTTACTTAGATCTGTGATCTGTTTACTGACTCTCCCTTGTTTTATGCAACACAGAAATCCATGGGATTTAGATCCCAATTATGTACATGAAAATCATGTCCTTAGCTCCATTAGAAGGTATTTTGCATTGTATTCAACAGTAAATGATGATAATTCTCTTCAGAAAATTTTAAAGCTTTCTGATAATAGTATACTGCATTTTGTGTTACTGGTTTTCTGCTTTTTGTACACTGACTAATATTGTGATTAGAGTAAAGTATTTCAGAAACTGGACCTTTCTCTGCCTCAGGTATAAAATTGAGAAGGCACCTATCCCACTGGTTCTATTAGGAAGAGCTAGCTTAGTCACTAGACAGTATGTGCTTCAACATATTTTCCCTGACAACAGGAAGATCCATTTTCCAAAATAGTGTGTTGTCCTCTTAGGAATATCAGATGATGGACAAAATGCAGGAACCAGGGGCACTAACAGTAATTTTGCAAGTGAATGATTTATTGTGCTTTTTGATTAAGAGAAGTGATTAGGGATTAAGAACTCGGAAAACCAAGATGTAGGTGGGTGGATAATATTAAAATGGATCTTAGATTGGATGGGATGGTATTAAAAGGCCGCGCCATAGCTCACGTGGTTAGTTGCTGGCTTCCCACTGTGGCGGCCCGGGTTCGATCCCGGGTCTGGTCAAGTGGGATTTGTGGTGAACAAAGTGGCGCTGGGGCGGGTTCTCTCCGAGTACTTCGGTTTCTCCTGCCAATCTTCATTCCACCAAAATCTCCATCATCATAATCACCTGGGACAGGCTACAATAGGCAAATCAGTGGCCACCGTGCCAAGTAGACCCAGTTGGACTCCACGCCCCACTAAATGGGATGGTATGGATTGGATTGATCTGGCTCTGGACAGGGGAAAGTCGAGGGCCCTTGTGAACACAGTAATGAACCTTCGGGTTCCATAAAATGCTGGGAAGTTCTTGAGTAGCTGCACAATTGGCGGCTTCTCAAGAAGGGCTCAGCTCCGTGAGTGAGTGCTTAAGGATTGAAATTTGATATATAACGAACATCAGTACCAAAGATCATTTCACTTACCTATACAGTATTTAGGACCCTCTCCAAAAGGCAAATACATGAAAGGGTGGCGTGCTTTCCTATTCTTCTCATTGAACCTCTCAGGGTCATAATGCTCGGGATCTGGGAACACTTCCGGATCCATGTGTATGCCCAGGAGTGGGACATACACTGTGGTGCCCTTTTCAATGGTTATGTCGGTGCCGGGAATGACATAATCTCTCTCTGCAACTCTGTCTAATATTGGCAGTGGAGGGAACTTCCGCAGTGTCTCTGTTGAAAATGAATTCAAATTAGTGATATTTCTATTCCCTAGACTTGGTTGTGAATCCAAGTATTGCATATAATGTACAACATTCAGTTTTTACGCAAAATTTTCAAAATGGTTTCCACAAAACAGTTTAAGCCTAGAGTTCACATAAATAATACTGAACAACAAGTTTTGGGAAGAAGTAATTGCCTGCTTCCTTTTGATATGACATGGGCTGTGTAGGAAACAAAAAAATTGGGGGAGATACACAGACAGTAATGTGATATCACAAGCCTCCTTTTATTTTTTCGAAAAAGGAAAGGATACAAAAGAATACTGTCTTCTAGTATGCAATGGCATTTCAAAGGAACGTCAGTAAATTTCTATTATGGTACAAAGTATTGAAACCCATGAGCCAGAGCTCTTCACTGTCACCACTATGAGAACCTCAACAGTAGCATATTTGGTTGAGTGACTATGCTACAAGCCACAAGGAAGCGGATTTGAGTTCCAATGAGATCACTGGACTTTTCAATCGACCTAATCCTACTAGCTGCACTATGGTGCTGGGGTCGACTCAGCCTCTAACAGAAATGAGGACCAGGAATCTTCCTGGGGGGTAAAAAGTAGCTGCCATGTAAGGCCGACAACCTCACTGCCATCTGTGACCAGATTATCTATAAAATGTGGGAGCTTCAATGCCTCACAACCCTACGGGACTCCACGGCCTGTTATAGGGATAACTTTACCTTTTACCTTCTCTTTATGAGAACCTGAAGTCTCACTATAAATAACAAAACAGGATAGTTTGACCACATTTTAAGAATGGAGTTAGAATCCAAGAGAAGGTTTTGAACATAAAAGTATAAGGAAAACGACTGGAGTCCAGATTGGATCTACAGATCAGGAAAGATGATGCACAAAAAGCCAGGAGAATATGGGAACATTGAGAGAGATGGAGTGTAAGACAATCCATGTATGATGAGTCCTGTCTTCTGGGATTCAACACCTTGTAGACTGGTAGGGGTCCAATGATGTTTCGGAGGAGAGTACCACCCCATCTTAAGGGTCAAAGAGTAAGCCAAGCAGAGGACCTGCAGAAAGCAACTGGCAAGTGGGCAGTACATTCACCTCACACAGCGCAACACTGAAGGAAGATCAATATGATCTGACAGACACACTGTAATCTGCAACATGATACTGAGCACATAACTGTTTGGTGGTCTAGACAGCTTTACCTGATATCACCATGTGGAGGTACTCCATGTCTCTGATAGCTTCATATGTAAACTGCCCCTCATTCTTGTCAAGCGTATGCAGAATCTCTTCTCGCAGTCTGGTTTGTAAATGAGGCTGCATTGCCAGCTCATACAGGGTGAAGGATGTGGTTGAAGCATTACTTTCAAACCCTGCAGTGAAGAATATTGCAGCCTGGGCAACAAGAATATCTCCTTCGAGCTCTGCAAAAATCAAGTTAAAACTGATGTAAACATTACAACTTTAGCATGCCCAGTACGTACCTGTAAGTAACATGATATCAGCACAAGACCACGCCCCCTAGACACTAAATTCATTCAAAAACACGTTTTGCCGCTTTTAATGTAAGAAACTGGATTATTTACCACTCTCCATTTTCAAAAATGACAGAGTGTAAGCACCTACAGTGATTAAAAAACAAGTAAAACAGTCTATGGAGGAAGATTATTAAAATTCTTGAATTTGAGGTTCTCACAGAGCTCTTCTGAGCTGTAACATCGTGTAATTCATATAAAGTCTGTCCCTATATTCAGGGTCGAAGAATAGGAAACTAGAAGAAGCTGGCGACTAGCTGTTCTGTTGAGACATCAAGCCGTCTCCATACATGAAGTTACAACCAAAAATGGGTCCTCCTCATTAAAATTCTTGTTTTACATGCTCATAAGCTGGGAACACAAGCTTATGGGTCTAGGGATGAAATGTTATTTTTGGATTTGTCATAATAACAGAAAATAAGTTTGATTTGATTATATTTACAGGTTTCACACAGTGAATATTAGGATTATGGTCCTTTGGGGTATGACTCTCAGTGGCACAGCCGGGTGAGGCGGAACATTTTGCAACTTCATTGTTTTGTATTTTGTGTGTATTTTGTTAAATGGAAATTAATTTCCAATGCTGTTTAATTCATATTGTGTTCAATAATTGACAGACATGCAAACATGTCATTCAACAAGGTAAATATAATTGTGAACTACACTGTTGTCTAATTCTGCAGTCCCAAGCTAGCAGTGACATCCCAATTGTTGTGAGAGGATGACGCCATATTTCACTTTGTTCCTCTGACTCCTGCTCTGAAAATTACAATAACAATGGCGGGTTATGTTATAGTGTGATGAAGTCATCAGAAAACTGAGCTGTTTGTAGAGGAGTGAGGTGGAGACATTTAGTCTTGCATTGGTCGTGGTGACACGGTGTGGCTGGGTGCCAATGTTTCCATGGTGCATGCCACCTTCATACTCAGCCTCACTCTCACCTTCCCCTTCCTACACTTCTCCCCAATGACAAAAGAGCTGCCTTCCCATTGGTTTCTCTACAAGTCCATTCAGATCTACCTTCCATATATATGATACCGCTTCTTCTACGACTGGCTCCTGTACTAACAGAAGAAGGTTCTATGCACCACTGGAAATTTTCCAAGGCATACGCCGATTCACGATTTGCACACAGCTTTTAAGCTTCCACACATACATGATTCTATAACAAAATTATGCAGGCAACAAGCAAAAGTCATATAAAACGACAAAAATGCAAATGATCAAAATATCGGACAAGGCGAGCCCAGATGCAGGAAATACAAGAGGCTTAAACTTGGCGGCAGTCATGCTTACAACAGCTCAAGTGATTAGACTGCCATTGTAGCAGGAGCTACTGAAGATCTGCTGTATTGAGCCTGCACTGACAGAGAAGCTGGAAGAATTTTATCTTCAGAATTACAATGCAGTGTAGACAGTTGATAGTCAGTGGACATTTCAGAGGAACATGTTACCTCCATCTTCATCGTAAGATGGAAGTAACATGTTCCTCCATTTCGGACTACGGACTACACGGCATTATATCCCAGAATACAGAACTCTTCATAGCCACCAGTATTAGAACCTCAAGTCCTGCATACAGAAGTTTATTTGTTGAACTCCACAATCAGGTTATGTTGGTAGTATAGCTACTGCACTTACGGATAGGTTTACTGTCCTTCATAATTCCATTACTGACGTCAGTCGTCCCATTCAAAGTTTCAGTGCTGAGCCCATTTTTCATAGACTTTTCATTGGTAATGTCTTTACCATTCTTCAGCTTAATTAACAGCTCCAGGAAGTCATGCCTTTCAATTTTCTTCTCTTCCCTCTCTTGTATGGTCTCCCAAAATGTTTTCCTCATGAATTTCGTTGTTTCTCTTGAGAAGAAAGTGATGCCCATAAGCTTAGCGACAAGTGGGAGCATAAAGGCTGACATAAACTCAAAACTCCTATAAACAGAAAAATCAAAAATCTTCCTTCCAAATTCACGGAACTCGGCATTGGGATTCAAAAGGCTGTTGCTCTCTATACCAAATGCACAAGTTGTTATGACGTCAGTTGCATATTTGCCGGCAACTTCCTTCATTTCAATTTGTTTGTCCGACCTCTCTACGTACTGGCACAGTTGCTTCCCACAGGTGTTTATAAGCGGAAACATTTGCTTCAGACGGAATGATGTGAAGATTGGCGACATCTTCAGTCGCAAATGCCTCCATAGTTCTCCCTTTATTAGGAACAGGTTTTGCGACAGAGGGTCTTTCTGATGATTCGACTGAGCATTGCGATTGAAAAACGTATTGAATTCTTTCACTAGAATTTCCTTCATCAATTCTGGGTCACGTAACACCAAGGCAGGCCTGAAAGCAACAGAACATGAATCTGGTTCAGTAGGTGCAAAAATGAGAGAAAAATTGGCGAGAAATGCCAGAACTATGCAAATTTCAAGAATGCCCTGAGCAGTATTGACTAGCCTGTGTTCAGAAAAAATATTCATACACTTTAATATATTGTGACACATCTGCTTAAAGCCACAATCTCAGTACCACGGAAGATGTCCGTTGCTAGGCAATGTCTCTGTAAATAAGTTTCCACAGTAATCAAATCATGTGACCACCCAACAGATACACATGCAGTGACAGAGGAACTGTTGGAAGCATGTTCTCTGTTGGATCCATGCCAAGGTCATATACCGAGGACCAAATCTAGTAGTGTGTTAGTTAGTGAAGACTTACGCTTGTCCCGCATGGGAATTAATATTGCAGTGCCTGTAAAACAAGGTTCTACACACCATTGGAAATGTCCCAAGGTGTAAATTGGTCCATGATTTCCACAGAGCTTTCAACCTTCCGTATGTATACAATTAACAGAACTGTTCAAGCAACAAGCATAAGCCATAACAAATCATGAGACTGAACATGTTCACGGTATAGGACATGGTGAGGTCGTACATAGAAAATATACGAGGCTTAAACTTGGCGGTGGTCAAGGTTATGACTAGGGCCCGGATCTTTATGCGCTAAAAAGCGGGAAAATATGCACTTACGAAACAGGTCACTTTATTCAGACTCACCTATTTACATGTATCATTCACTGTAGAAAGTAGCATCACAATAGGCAACTAGAAGTCTTTAAATGTTTTCTGGAGACAAACTACGTCTATTGTCCGTCAAAATGAGTTTATAGGCTGAGAACGCTCTTTCTACATCAACTGACTGATTGGACAGTATTTATACACTGGCGCCGAAGGTTCGGCACATTCATCTGGCAAAGATACCCTAATTCCACTCAAGTACTACCTGACTGAATCTTTTTTAGTCCTGGGTTCGAATTCAACACCATTTATAACTTGCATTTAATCTTCTCTCCAATTTCGCCTGGAGCAGAATTCAGTGAACGAGTTCAAGTGAGTCGTGAAGGAGTGCACCACAAGATTCTAAGCTCTCAATGGCTTTTGCAACTGTAGAAAAATGTGCATGGATAAAATTCACATCTTGATAAACAGTATCACTTCCAAACACCATTTCTGCTTCACGGACACATGCATACTCATCTTCAAGTTTTGTAACCACTTCTTTTACTTGATTGAAATTCTCCTGATAAAATGAAACTGCGGATAGCCATGTTCCCCACCTACTTTGGACAGCTTCAGGTGGCACAGGAACCTGAGGTAAGCAATCTTTCTAGAACTGGACACTAGCTGGTGCTTTCAGAGACACTTTTCCCACTTGCAATTAAATCGTTAACAGTTAGATACTATGCGCGTATTTTTTCTTCAATACGGCGTAATCCGTGCGCTAAACAGGTTACGTGTATAAGATTTGGATAAAATACTTGTAAGGCTATTGCTGCTTTCAACATATAGGAAGCTCCATCTGTGAGTAATACAAGCACCTTACAACAATTATTCTCAATTTCAGATGGCCACAGTAGTCGCAGAGAATCTCTTCGCTTGCGGATTTCTTATGTTTTTCCTTCTACCCTGAAGACTGAGGCGATACGTTCCTCCGAAAGGTCGGTTAACACCACATATACACGGTGCCAAATCCCAGAAGACTGCTTTCTTCATAGTCACCGCCGTGAAAACCTCAAATCTTACAACTTTCATTTTGACTACTGAGTTCTGAGTCGGGAGTGAGTGCTAGCCTGTGATAGTGACCGGTAGCCATGGTTAGCCAGATGCAGCTAGGAGTAAATGGCCAGAAGTTGCGCCCATGAGGGACATTACGCGATATCTGGAACCATCTTCCCCGAATCAGCCCATTAAATCGAGGATAGACTGTACAAGTAATGCATGCACTTTTCTGTAGTTGGTAACTGATTTGTGTCTATAATACTCAGAACAAATCTGTGTTGTGTTGTTATTGTGATCATATCGATTTTTAAACATTGAATTATGCTGTAATCATAGGCTTTGGTGGAAAGCAGTGCAAAATTCGTTCAAGGAAGTGTAAAGTTCCTTTTTCCTTCTTAAATTTTCAACATAAATTCAGTTTAAAGAACGGAATGAAACTGTAAATGAATCAATAAATCTCAGTGAAGACAACATTTTTTAAAATAATGTATGTACTTAATATTCAATTTGTGGGGCAAAATCATAACATATATGTAGTCAACAGACCTTCTGAAAATGTTGCAGAGTTCAGGTATTTGGGAATGACAGTAACAAATCAAAATTCTGTGGCATATTTACTCCATACAAGAACTGCTGAGCCACAGAAACAGCCGTTGCTACATAATACACGCACGCAACAATATAACAACGGGTTTATGCAATCCGTTTCCAGGCAATGGCTCGGTAAACACATTTCCAGACCGTACTATGCAAGGCGGTGACATCATCAACAATGCAGACTGTGCAGGGCACCTATAGGAGAAGTGAATTCAGAAGCTAGGAGTACTTGAGATTCTAAGGACGAGAATGGAGCATGTCCTTAGTGAATCGTGAAGTCAAGTTGAGCACCGATCAGGACAGAGAAATACAAAGTGATTGAGGACAAGAAGACTTCATAGTGATTTGAAGTGATAGTGCCTGTGTTGAGCTTCGTTGCTAGGAGACGACTAGTGGAAACTGAGAATCCTAGCGTGCGTGAAACAGTAAACTGTAAAGTGTGTAAATCAGAGATAGTGCTATATTAAGTGTGATTAAGATAACTTGTAACTGTAGTGACAATAAATCCAATCATCAGAACTAGAACCTGTTAACATAGTCACGCGTACGGCCGCGCCATAACTCAAGCGGTTAGTCGCTGGCTTCCCACCGCGGCGGCCAGGGTTCGATCCTGGGTCTGGTCAAGTGGGATTTGTGGTGGACAAAGTGGCGCTGGGGCAGGTTTTCTCCGAGTACTTCGGTTTCCTCCGCCAATCTTCATTCCACCAATTGCTCCACAATCACCCCCACCTATCATCTGGGGCTGGTACAATAGGCCAGACGTTGCCGCAGTACAAGGGACTTAGTCCCACCCCACTAGCAATAAAAAAAATAGTCACGCGTACCACACTACACGTGACAATATTATTCCTGAGGATATTAAGAACAGATTAATCTTGACTAATGAGTGTTACAATCCGGCCCAGAATCTTTTGCCTTTTTTCTGCTGTCTGAAAACTAAAAATTACGAGGGTAGTACTGAAAGTCAAGAGCAACAATTTTTTGTAAAGTAACATGCTTCATTATTGACAAACCAAATACATCACCTCAATCTACAGACCTTTCTTTATTTTTCCACATAATCACCACCCCTTTTTACACAATTCTCCCAGGGTTCTCGGAGTTTGAAAATTCCCCTTCTGTAGAATTCCGTTCCAGCCATCCGAAAACACTAACACACTGCTTTCTGAATTGCCTCCCTTGTCTCAAAACGTTGCCCACGCAGCTGATCCTTCACAAATCCAAAAAGATGGTAGTCGGAGGGTGCCAGATCAGGGCTATAGGAGGGGTGTGGAAGAACTTCCCACCCCATCTTTGCAATTGCTTCCAATGTGAGGCGAGCGGCGTGGGGGCGAGCGTTGTCATGCAGGATGATGATGTTTCGTCCCGGACGTTTATCGCGCAATGCACGATGGAGCTTGTGCAGCGTCTGGACATAACGAGCAGCATTGTTGGTTTGCCCAGGTTCCAGGAATTCACCCAGAATAAACCCTCCTGCATCCCAGATGACTGTGCCCATCACCTTCGCAGCTGATGGCACTGTCTTTGCCTTCTTTTTTGATGGAGAATGCAAGTGGTGCCATTCCATAATCTGCCGTTCCGTTTCAGGCTCGAAATGGTGAAACCAGCTTTCGTCACCTGTCACAATACAATCATCGCCTTCGTGTCGATATCTCTGCAGCAGTTCTGAGGAGATGGCTTTTCGCTGACCTTTATGGTCTTCGGTCAATACCGCGGGACCCAACGAGCACAAACTTTCCTATAGCCCAAGCTCTCAATCATCTCCTGTACTGCACTGTGCCCTATTCCAAGTTTTCGGGCTATTGTGTCCACAGTCGCACGCCTGTCATCTTGAATGATCTCATCCACTCTTTCCTTGTTGCGTTCAGTTGAGGCTGTTCGAGGATGACCGCTCCGAGGCTCATCTTCGATGCTGGTGTTCCCATCTTTAAAATGTTTCACCCATCTTCGAACACTGCTCGCACCTATGCACACAATTCCATAAGCACGCTGAGGTCTCTGGTGAATTTCTGCAGCTCGTCTTTCAGAAGAAATTCGATGACAGCACGCTGGCGAAAAGACATATCGTTGTCGGCCATTTTGTCAGGAGTGATACTGGTCACGTGATGCAAGATATTGATGTCAAAAGACTCTCAAGGTTAACACAACAGCTGGTTCCACCTATCACCATACCCTCTTTCGTCTGCTGTTCCCAGGTTGCATGCAAAAAAAAGTTGCTCATGACTTTCGGTACGACCTACGTAAAATATTCAAATCCATAATTTCGTCTGTGGTTCCGTATCGGTGTGAAACTTGGTCTCTGACCATAAGGGAGAAACATAGACTGAGGGTGTTTCAGAGCAGGGTGTTGAGGAGAATATTTAGAATGAAAAGAGATGAAGTAATAGGAAGTTGGAGAAACCTGCATAATGAGGAGCTTCATAACTTTTACACTTCATTAAGTATAATTAGAATGATCACATTACAGAGGGTGATATGAGCAGGGCTTGTAGCATGACTGAGGGAGAAGATGCAGACACTTCTAGCCAGCAGCTCAGCGTTTAGAACACTAACGTTAGGCCCTCAGATTCATCTGAATTACATCTGAAAATTCAGTCCATACCTCTGAGGAAAAACGTACTATCTCCGCTATAAAGTCCAAACGGTTATTGCTGTTTACTGTGAGAACCATACGGAACACATAAATACACTGTGTGGGCAGAATGCAGAGTTCAGTCCGTACCTCACAGGAAACGCATTACGTCTCCGCTACAAAGCCCAACCGGTTAATGCTGTTTATGAAAACAGTCGCTGTTTACTGTGAGAACCATACGGAACACATAAATACACTGTGTGGGCAGAATGCAGAGTTCAGTCCGTACCTCACAGGAAACACATTACGTATCCGCTACAAAGCCCAACCGGTTAATGCTGTTTAGGGAAACAGCCGCTGTTTATTGTGAGAACCATACGGAACACATAAATACACTGTGGGGAAAATGAAGAGACTCTGAATGTTACAGCACATGGTACTTATGGTAACCACTGGGCATTAAAGGGCTACGAGAATTCCCGGTTTTAGCCAGTGCAAATGGAACAGTTTTAAGTTGCGCTTATGTTGTAGTCTGTACTACTATTTGAGAGGTGCTTGGCTCGAATCCTGACTGACTGTTTTGTGATAATACATCGAGTAGGTCATGATTACTTCCTTCGAAATTTTTTCCCATTATAATCATTCATTGATTATCCTACCATTCCTTGCTATATAGTGTACCTACTGAGAGAATTTCGTATTGTTAATAGTCATCATAGTCATAGGAAGAAAGAAGAAAGTACCTGGTGAAAACGTAGCAGCCGAAGAAACGTTTACCAACGCCTTCATTGTACATCCTCTGCATGAATTGTCCAACACATTCCTTCTGCAAGACGCAGTCCTTGTAGCTGCCAAATATCATGGTTGGCTTTGAATGTGGCACACCTCGCCTTTGCCAGTAACTAAACTTGTACCAGAAATACAACCAGGCGAATAATAGGAAACTGGACACGAACAGAACGGTGCCCTCCAGCAGAGAGTTACCCAGCATCGCCATTTTCTGTAACAGTCAGGAAATCATTTATTTTTCATATTTTACCAAAACCAACCCCAGTCACAATAAAGATAGAACAAAAACAACTGGAGAATGTGAAATGTTTTAAATATTTGGGTAGCTTGTTAACAGATGATGGAAGGTGTACTAGTGAAATTAAATCCAGGATTGCCATGGCAAAAGCCGCATTTAGCAAGAAGAAGAATCTTTTTACCAGCAAATTGGACTTAAATTTGAGGAAGAAACTAGTGAAATGCTACATTTGGAGCATAGCTCTGTATGGGGCTGAAACATGGACACTTAGGGCAGTAGATCAGAAACATCTGGAAAGTTTCGAAATGTGGTGTTGGAGAAGAATGGAGAAGATCAGTTGGACCGATTATGTGAGAAATGAAGAAGTGTTAATTAGAGTCAGTGAGCAGAGGAATATCCTACATGAAATAAGAAAACGGAAGGCTAATTGGATTGGTCATGTTTTACGCAGAAATTGCCTTCTAAAAGAAGTTATCGAAGGAAAGATAGATGGGCGGATAGAAGTGACAAGAAGACGAGGAAGAAGACGTAAGAAGATGCTGGATGACCTTGTGGACAGAAGAGGATACTGTCATTTGAAGGAGAAAGCTTTATATCGCATTAAGTGGAGGAATTGTTTTGGAAGAGACTGTGGACCTGTCGTCTTGACAGATTACTGATGATGATGATGATTTTACCAAGCCTTGCATTTAACACTTTATTCGCCGTAATGTTACTTAGTGGGGTAAGACAGAGTTCACTTGGCACTGTGGCCACTACTGGCCTATTGTATCAGCCCCGGATGATATATGATGGTGATTGTGGGACAATTGGTGGTACGAATATTGGCGGGGGAAACCGAAGTATTCGGAGAAAACCTGCCCCAGCTCCACTTTGTCCACCACAAATCCCACATGATGGATGGAAGTCAGCAACTAACCGCTGAGCTACAGCACAGCTGTAATGTTACACACATCAGGTTGCAGTGGTAGTTGATGGGCAAGGCAGTCCCCAATTCTCAGAACATTTTATTATTCCTTCGAGGCATTAGAAATGGAGCAGGGGTGAGGAGGACGTACTACGCCGACATTTTAGAGTTTCGTTGTTATCCGCGACGTGAACAATACTGAATAGTCTGAACAGTGCTCAGGGAAAGTCCATTAAAACTTATTTCTTCTAATTAATATATATATTTTTTTTTCATTGGCGCTACAGCCCTCATTTGGGCCTAGGCCTACCTCCATGAAACTCTCCGTTCACTTCGGTTTTACTAGATCTTAGACATACAGCAGGACTCCTTGGGCGGGTGATCAGCTCGTCGCAAGGCCTCTACCTGTACACAAACACAGAAAAACGCACACAAATATCCATGCCCTGAGTGGGATTCGAACCCACGATCCCGGCTTCCGAGCGAGCGACAATAGTGCATGCCTTAGACCAGGCATGTCAAACTCAACTTGTACAGAGGGCCACCTCAGCCCTATAAATAATAGTCCAGGGCCGCACTTCAAAATAGAAATATACATTCGATTTTGATACAAGGAAATTTAATTCTATTTATTATTTATTATTTATGAATAATTTCAATACACTTACCTAAAGTCATATATCTTACAGTTTTAAAAAGCAAGAGAATGCCATTTTTGACAAGTATCAAAAAGCTTTTCAATATGTAAAAAGAGAGATTACACAAGAAATTGTGTTAGAAAGAGCAAAACATTGAATTTCCTGCAGCCTGCTAATTTATGTCTGCGTGAGACTTCTTGTCGTCTGGTCTGTTGGAAAATTGTCTTTACAAAATATATTTCTACTAAAATTTCAATATTGATTTTAATATCAATTAGCTCTAAAAGTTGAGGGGCCGCACTTTGTGGCTATGGGGCCCGCATATTTGATACGGCTGCCTTAGACCGCTCGGGTACCGTGACCGGCAATTAATATATATATATAAATTCAGTTCGTACCTCACAGGAAACACATTACGTCTCCCCTACAAAGCCCAACCGGTTAATGCTGTTTAGGGAAACAATCGCTGTTTATTGTGAGAACCATACGGAACACATAAATACACTGTGTGGGCAGAATGCAAAGTTCAGTTCGTACCTCACAGGAAACACATTACGTCTCCCCTACAAAGCCCAACCGGTTAATGCTGTTTAGGGAAACAATCGCTGTTTATTGTGAGAACCATACGGAACACATAAATACACTGTGTGGGCAGAATGCAAAGTTCAGTTCGTACCTCACAGGAAACACATTACGTCTCCGCTACAAAGTCCAACCGGTTAATGCTGTTTAGGGAAACAATAGCTGTTTATTGTGAGAACCATACGGAACACACAAATACACAGTGTGGGCAGATGCACAGTTCTGTAATGTTAAAGCCGGTGGTGCATGCATTAACCACTGGGCTTTAGTCAGTTTATACCTATGTTGATATGTAACGAAACAACTACAAGTCAGACTACGGCCCTAGACTGCAGGACAAGGAGCAATGTGCGTGGATGCAATGGAAAGCCATCTTGTTTTAAATTAAATGATGATAATGTTGTCTGAACGAAGTGTTAGCTACCAAGTTTGGTTTATTAACAAGCAATGGGCCCCAGAGCAGGTCTGGACGTTGTGGAGAAGAGGAAAATCTCTTTCACCTGCAGGGAATCGAACAACGACTCTTGCGTATTTCCTCTCCGAAGTCAAACATCTCATTTACAGTTTGAACATGGAACTCATTCTCGCACTTTTGATCAGTGGACGCACCGCTGTGTTCGTCAGCAGAACTCTTTAGTTTCGAAGTTGTGACTGTACCGACCTCTGGCAGTAACTCTTGATATGATATAATCACAATTTTAAGAACAAACACTGTTTTCATATTTGGAATACGTAACAGAATTGGAAAATTTCTACTCTAAAGTTGTAAAAGAGAGAAAAAAAAAGTAAAGTTATCCTTGTAATCGGTTCTGGAGGCCCATAGGATTGTGAAACGTCGAGACACCCACATTTTCTAGACAATCGGCTAACATCTGGCAATGAGGTTAAGTAAAGCTATCCCTATATCAGGCCGTGGAGGCCCATAGGGTTGTGAGACGTCGAGGCTCCCACATTTTCTAGACAATCGACTCACAGATGGTGGTGAGGTTAAGTAAAGCTATCCCTGTAACAGGCCGTGAAGACTCATAGAGTTGTGATACATTGAGGCTCCCACATTTTCTAGACAATCGACTCACAGATGGTGGTGAGGTTAAGTAAAGCTATCCCTGTAACAGGCCGTGAAGACTCATAGGGTTGTGAGACGTCGAGGCTCCCACATTTTCTAGACAATCGACTCACAGATGGTGGTGAGGTTAAGAAAATCTATCCCTGTAACAGGCCGTGAAGACTCATAGGGTTGTGAGACGTCGAGGCTCCCACATTTTCTAGACAATCGACTCACAGATGGGAGTGAGACTGTCAGCCTTTCATGTCGACCGCCCTTGACCCCCAGGAAGATTCCTGGTGGTCATTTCTGTTAGAGGCTGAGTCGACCCCAGGGCCACAGCGGGGCTGGAAAGAAAATTACTAACGGCGTTCTTTGCAGTTTATTATGAGCTGTTGAGGCCGGTTTTTAAAAGCCCATTTATGGCTCTGAGTAAACCAGACTGTATATCCGTCAGAGAAGTCGAAAAACAAGATTACCCTACAAATTAGTGAAACTCTCCTGCAATGAATTTAAAACAAAATCAGGGAAATTTTATAGGGTGCATTGAAAATTCCATTAGCAGAATTTGATTGGCGATTTACGATATACGTGAAAAGTCAATTTATCGTTTAAAATGTATGTATTATTCGTCACTATAACTGAAAATCGGAATTAATCACATAGACAACGTTGCCATTTTTATGGTTTCACAGACCCAAACTGCTGCATGAAGGGAGTGCAAACCCCTGTAATTTACAGGTCGCGTAAGGCCGGATTCACACATAGCGTGCTGTGCACCGACCGTGCACCGGCCGTGCGCAGACTGTGCTCTCCTGCTACCATTCACACATAGTGGACTGGTCGCCGACTGTGCTGTAGCTGGTTTTTATTTTGCATTCGTAGAGATGGATCAGAACGAAGAAGATGTGATTGCTGCATGCGGAGCATACCTTGTGTTGCAAGAAGAAAAGAACAGAAAGAAAAGAAAATATTGGGTTCATCAGTTATGGAGAGCAAGAGACGAAGAAGGAGAATTTCATACGATATATTCTCGCCTTAAGGATGATCAGGATAAATTCTTCACGTATTTTCGTATGAGCGTACGAAAATTTGAAAATCTGTTAAAAATACTGGGACCAGAATTGACAAAACAGAATTCTAAATGGAGGCAATCTGTTTCATTGGAAGAAAGGTTAGCTTTAACAATGAAATACTTGGGTTCAGGAGACTCGCAAATTTCTCTGAGTTTTAGCTATAGACTGGCTCCTTCAACTGTAAATTCTATTATATTTCCAACTTGTAAAGCTATATGGGAAACAATGGCCAAGAAAGAAATGCCAGAACCAACTGGAGAAATGTGGCGAAAAATAGCGGATGACTTTTATTCAATGCGGCAGTTCCCCAACTGCATAGGCGAAATTGACGGGAAGCACTTTGAAATACAAGCTCCTAAAAATAGCCGATCCCTCTACTTTAACTATAAAAAAACCTTTTCAGTTGTCCTTTTGGCACTCGTAGATGCGAACTACAAGTTTTGGAGGGTATGGCAAGTCAAGTGATGGTGGAATTTTTTCAAATTCAGTTTTTGGGAAACGTTTAGAAGAGAGCCGCTTGAACATTCCAGAGCCAAGACCTGTACCGAATTCCACAGAAACTTATCCTTTCGTTATTGTTGGAGACGAACCATTCCCTTTAAAACGAAATTTACTACGGCCATACCCAGGAAGCGCAGCACGTTACGATGAAGGAAAACAAATATACAATTACAGGCTCTCTAGAGCACGTCGTGTAGTCGAAAATGCATTTGGCATTATGACTCAGAAATTCAGAATATTTTTCGGAAGAATGCATGTCAAACCTGAAAATGCAGACACAATTATTAAGGCTGCATGTGTCTTACATAATTACTTGAGGGATGAAGGGTCTGTTACAGAAGGCGAATCTGAACATGAAAGCCAAAATCGTACGCCAAGCATGCCGTCCTTACGTCACATGGGTGGACATTACAGCCAGGAAGCTCTCTCGCACTGAACTGACCAAATGCTTCGCTCCGCTTCGGCACAAAGATGTGCTGTAACGAAATCTGCCGAATAGCGCCGGGCGACCAGTGGGCGCCCTTTCGTTATTCACACATACAGGGCTGTGCGCCAGCTGTGTCGAGCCGTGACCTTGATGAATCGCTTTTGAAACGGTCGGAGACGACACAGTCGGGGCACAGTCGTCGCCCAGTCCAGCATGTCTGAATTACATAAACCTATGCAGTGCGTTTCAAATGCAGACTGCCGTTTAGCAATTCCATTCAAAATGACACAGTCGGTGCACAGCTCGCTATGTGTGAATTAACCCTAAATTGGTCGCCGCATCTGACTAATGACGTTTCAACATCGCTCCCAGGTACCCTGAAGGACACACAAATATCTTATTAATCGGACTTCTAGAAAATGTGACAGCCTCGATGTCCCACAACTCCAAAGCCTGTTACAAGGATAGCTTTACCTTTTTTACCAGTGTACTCATCTCAACTAACCTTGATCCACTAACTGTCCTGCTTATAACATCTAAGCACGAACCGTACAGAAAACACCGTTCCTTTTGACGTATCCACTGTTGCATGATAGGAATCTGTTGCCTAGCAACGGGCGTTGTTTAAGAGTCATTAGTTAGTAACGGATATACATGCTACTAGGGACGATACATGTCAGAGAAATCTCTCGTGGTAGCGCTGTAACCTCCAGGAACACAATACAACATGTGCTGATATTACTCGAAACCTTGCAACGGATTGTTAAAAAAATAGTGTCGCGGCTTAAGGGGCCCATACACGTACGAGTCTGGCTCGCGAGTCTGACTCGGCTCGGGCCCCAATGACCGAAACTCGTCCGTGTGTGGGTCGCAAAGTTGGAAGTCAGCTCATGCGTTTGTGGTGTAATTAATCCGAGCCCGGCTCCCGAGTCAAGCTCGCCGAGCCGGACCCGCGAGCCAGACTCGTACGTGTATGGGCCCCTTTATAGTCTGATAAGGCGGTTATGAAACAAACTGAACTCTCTGCTCAGAACATAAAGAGAGCAATTTCTTGTTGAACGCTGGGAACCCGTCTACCGAAGTACATGACGTCACACTTTCAAGGAGACCGTGACTTTAACATTGACCGATGTGAGGGCCGCAAACGTCATTCAGGGCGAGGCCACAACAAGGAAACTGGCAAACGCAATGCAATTGCAATTTCCGAGAATTGTTATCAGCCTGAGTTGAACACATGTTATTGAATGGGACAGCGCAAATTGAGGAAACTAAACAGGAGACGAGCAAGTCTGCCCAAAATGTTAAGGTCTCACCAAGTATCCTTTCTGTGCTTCCTTGTGATTTTCCTCAGTTCTTCCAGGAAAACTGAGCCATACCACCACGATTATATAACGAGCGCTTCCTTCAGAATCCTTTCAAATTAAGTACACGTATTAACATTGACCGATGTGAGGGCCGCAAACGTCATTCAGGGCGAGGCCACAACAAGGAAACTGGCAAACGCAATGCAATTGCAATTTCCGAGAATTGTTATCAGCCTGAGTTGAACACATGTTATTGAATGGGACAGCGCAAATTGAGGAAACTAAACAGGAGACGAGCAAGTCTGCCCAAAATGTTAAGGTCTCACCAAGTATCCTTTCTGTGCTTCCTTGTGATTTTCCTCAGTTCTTCCAGGAAAACTGAGCCATACCACCACGATTATATAACGAGCGCTTCCTTCAGAATCCTTTCAAATTAAGTACACGTATTAACATTGACCGATGTGAGGGCCGCAAACGTCATTCAGGGCGAGGCCACAACAAGGAAACTGGCAAACGCAATGCAATTGCAATTTCCGAGAATTGTTATCAGCCTGAGTTGAACACATGTTATTGAATGGGACAGCGCAAATTGAGGAAACTAAACAGGAGACGAGCAAGTCTGCCCAAAATGTTAAGGTCTCACCAAGTATCCTTTCTGTGCTTCCTTGTGATTTTCCTCAGTTCTTCCAGGAAAACTGAGCCATACCACCACGATTATATAACGAGCGCTTCCTTCAGAATCCTTTCAAATTAAGTACACGTATTTGTTTTACTATCCCTAGCAGGGTGAGACTGAGTCCACTTGGAACTGCGGCCACTACTGGTCCTGGATTGTGGAGCAATTGGTGGAATGAAGATTGGTAGGGGAAACCGAAGTACTTGGAGAAAACCAGCGCAGTGTCACTTTGTCCACCACAAATCCCACATGACCAGGCCCGGGCACGAATCCAGGCCGCCACAATGGGAACACAGCGACTAACAACCTGAGCCATGGCACGACCCTAATTCATTATTTGCCAATATTCACTACACGTTGTAGTCTGAATTACTGCTGGCGTTGTTAAATAAAAAAACTAATTCAGAAAAAAAAGTGAAAATGGATTTAGTTTTATATGCATATCGCATCTGCTTTCATACCACTGCTGTGTATTGATTCTCGAAATGAATTTGTTAATTAACACGAACAATGAGAACACGATTCAATTTACCTCGTCCGAAAATAATTAACTCCAATCTAAAAGAAATATATATATATACAGTATATGAAAATAAAAGGGTCCACCAAAATTGATGGAACTACTCAAGATGTAAGCACAGGCTACAGTTTCAGTACTTACTCCCAGCTTCCGCTATGTGCAAGTGAAGATGGAAAAGTACTTACTGCCAGCTTCCGCTATGTGCAAGTGAAGATGGAAAAGTACTTACCAAGAACACGATTTCTTTGTTAGTGCGAAACTTCCGCTTACCGTCGGTGACCGGCAGAATGTCCCTTCCACCCCGCCACATAGATCCCCCCCCGCCCCCCAAGCTGTCACGCAACATTTCATCGAGTAAACACATCATGCATTTGCCATGTCGCAATAATAATAATAATAATAATAATAATAATAA